>NW_027248341.1:0-68656 GCF_041260155.1 Ptychodera flava
CCCCCCCCCCCCCCCCCCCCCCCCCCCCCCCCCCCCCCCCCCCCCCCCCCCCCCCCCCCCCCCCCCCCCCCCCCCCCCCCCCCCCCCCCCCCCCCCCCCCCCCCCCCCCCCCCCCCCCCCCCCCCCCCCCCCCCCCCCCCCCCCCCCCCCCCCCCCCCCCCCCCCCCCCCCCCCCCCCCCCCCCCCCCCCCCCCCCCCCCCCCCCCCCCCCCCCCCCCCCCCCCCCCCCCCCCCCCCCCCCCCCCCCCCCCCCCCCCCCCCCCCCCCCCCCCCCCCCCCCCCCCCCCCCCCCCCCCCCCCCCCCCCCCCCCCCCCCCCCCCCCCCCCCCCCCCCCCCCCCCCCCCCCCCCCCCCCCCCCCCCCCCCCCCCCCCCCCCCCCCCCCGCTGAAAAATAACCAAAACCCATATGTCAAATTTACCCGCACGGTTTTGATATGAATTCCGGTACGTGGCGCACTTTATTCGTGTAGCAGAGATGAAAGTGCACAAACTTCTCAGCCACATCCATGCAAACGTCTGTTAATTAGAACGACTGTAAGGCAATTTTGAACTTCATTTCCATGGACAACTCATGTCTATGGACATTGTACAAAGTAAACTTTATTTGAGTGGTTCGCCAAAGGCAGCCCTCCGGTTAAGAGGGTCATGGGCCATTACATAAAGTCAACTTTATTCTAGTGGGCAACCAAAGGTGGCCCGCTGGTAAAAAGAGGGTCGATCATGGCCATTGCACGAAGTAAACTTTACTGACCATGGCCGCTGAAGGCGTCCGATGGTCATGCGGTATTACAATAAAGTCAATTTATTGTAGTGGGCCGCCGCAGGCGGCCCGCCGGTAAAGAGGGTCGATCATGGCCATTGCATGAAGTAAACCTAATTGGAGTGGGCCGCCAAAGGCGTCTGCCCGTTAAGAGGGTCATGGGTAATACATAAAGTATATTTATTGTAGTGGGCCGCCGAAGGCGGCCCGCCGGTAAAGAGGGTCGATCATGGCCATGGCATAAAGTGAACTTTATTGTAGGTATTATGTTTTTGAAAATGTGGTGACCCCCCTTTCCTACCAGTGAAAAAGTGATGACCCCCCCTTCGTGGATTCCAAAATTATGATGACCCCCCTGGATTTGCCGCCCCCCCCCCCCGGCCGTAAAAACTGAACGGTCCCTTAAGATGATTGTGTAACTTATCATTTCATATGGTTAAGGTAATCTTGTATGTGCTTTGTAACTTTCCTAGTGACTATTCACATCAGTAAATCCAATGATTATTATATATCTGTACCACAGTGAGGGCGCACAACATTCAATGTGCCATTTGTAAAATCAAGATGTCTTTGGTTTATTTCACAGCTGAAATAAAGCCAGACAGTCAAACAAAGACGATAAGCTGGGGAGATGATGTAACACTGACAATGACGCCCTCCGTGTCAGAAGCCTCATTAAAATGGAGACATAATGGAATGCAAAAACCGGAATGGAATGGCAGAAGTAGTATTACAATATTATTTGCAAAGACCAGTGATGCAGGAATTATGAATGTTACAGCGATGAAACACAACGAAGTGACGGAAAAAATGGATTCATGAGACTCATTGTTAGAGGTATGAAACACATCATCTATGGTGTTCTTTCTGTTGTTCTTTTGGTAATAAGATCCACTTATTTTAATTTCGTGACATGCGTCAGTTGTCTAACCTATGTACAGACTCGAAGATGACATCATATTTGTGGTTGTTTAATTAGGGCCAGTTGCTGGTCCAGGTATGTTTTGATGATTTGTTCACAAAGTTTGTTCTGAATGTTCAAGTGCAAATTCTTGCTCTACACCCAAAAGCGTGGTGAAACACCTAATAGTATACTATTTTAGCTTGTCGACGCAGCTTGTACTGATATGTGTGTTAAACACCCTGTTGTAGTTAACTGTTAAATTCTTCTAGTCCTGACCAGAATTCATCAGTCAACAATAACAATGCAGTATACACACATACAAGGGTAGTTGACAAGCTGAGTTATTGAATACTGTGTGTCTCGACATACTTTAGGGAAGAGAATAAGATACTGTTGTTAAGGTTGAAAACAAAAATAGCAAAAATAGTGAAAAAAGCATCAAAAGTAATAACTGCTGGCCCTGTAAGGTACTTATCCTCTTAATTTGTAATTTTTGCAGAAATTCACTGATGCACTGTTCTGCAGAAGTTTAGTCTCATATGTCATATTTGTAGAAGTCTATTCTGGGCTTGTTTTACCATACATTCTCAGTGTTCTGCCGAGGCCGCGGCCCTTGCGCCATTGCCGCAAAAATAAAATTGAAGACCCCAAAAAAATCAATCATCGGGTCCGCAAGGCGCAGCGCGCATCAGTCCCACTAAAACTTTCGGTAAAAAAAATACACTTATTTACGTACTATACGCGAAAGGCCAAACGCGGAAGTAGACATTCCACGCTGCTCATGCGTGCATGCTGCTCGTGAGAACATGAGACGTGTTGCTTCCACCAGTCCGGGTCAGCTCCAAAATTGGAGACGCTATACCATAATATTTTCCCCTCTCATTAGCCAATCAGCGGCCAGCGCGCCATCAGTAAAAATTGTATTTCCTGGCAACCTCCACATGCGTCCTTCGTTACGTACGCCATACTGTGTCGAACTCCCGCGCCGTATTCTGTCATAATGTCGAACAGTTGTGTGGCCACTCTGTCAAAACACAATTTCAAAATCGCGTACCAGTTTTATTCTGGCTAAGACAACCAAACCCCATATATCGCTGTGATTCCTAGACTCTGGCTTGAAGTCCTGCGAAATATAAATCGTGTACCTACACAGATCGTTCAGAATACCCCATTTGTATCGGAGATGGCAGCGATACAAATTCTACCGTATGGGGAACAGTTGTGTGGCCACTCTGTCAACACATTTTCAAAATCGCGTACCATTTTTAGTCTGCGTTTGACAACTACAAAACAGGTATCGTTTTAAAGCTCTGACATTGCTCTTCTTTCTTGCAAAATGTTATACGCGTACCTACACAAATAACCTTTATAACAGTATTTCTAATAGAGATGACGAACATCCACAAAATGATTCTCGGTACTTGAGCGAAATCGATAAACTGGGGGTAGAAATGAATCGTCAATATTTCGAATATTTGTTCACTAATCGGACTCCTTGTTGGACATGACCTTCTGCAGAACACGTGGATTATGTTGACTGTCGAAATTCGTCGAAATTCACAAGACAGGGGCTTAATAAGCGGCCAAAAATGCCGATCACACTTGGTGGGTAATTTGTGACCCAGCGTGACCTGTACTTTATTAATGATGTAATCTGGTCGATGATTGGCTGAATGCCGGAATACATTATCATAATGAGTCTCCAATTTTGAGCTGACCGGGACTGTCCATAGCAACCTTCAGTGATTTTTTATTTGCATAATCGTGAACTAGGTTTTCATCGGCTAGATTCAAGTCAGCCAGTCAGCGTCTCTGTTAAACTCAATGCCTCACACTCACAGTACTCTCCGGAAAGGAAAATTGCTTCCGTGAATAAATCAAAACACCGAGGCAGAACAATTCTTAGTTTTTTTGGACCAATTCCGCCCTAAAAAGGCAAATCCAACAACCGGACGAGTGAAGACAATACGATCGAACATGACATCGTGTCTCAGCTGTTTACATCCTCGGAAACTGAAAACCAATGCACGCCGCTGCCATCCACATCGGAAACGCATCAGTCAGAAACAGAGCAGTCTCAAAACATTGAGCAGCCATGCATCGGAAACTCAGCCTTCATTGAGGCAGGCCAGTGTTTCCGTTAACGCAAAATCCTGCGTATTTTACGCAAAATTGTTCTGAAATACGCAAAAAAAATCATGACTGCGTAAACTAATACGCATTGAGAAATGCCGCCCCATGACACGACGTACTTGCCGCACTGCATGTATTGCATTGTATTGCCTGAATGTGGTTCAATGCAGGACAAAATTAGAACATATGCACCTGCTTGCAAGTGACATTTATCATGATATTGCAACATTTTAGATTTTAGCAGACCGCAGCACTTTATGCAACATTGTATTTCATCATCACAAACGTCACGTCAATCAGTTCTGTACAGACGATGGCACTACAGATGCAAAAATTTCGAGAATCGATCGAGTCTACGTTGTTGGTAACACAATACAGTTAATGGTCATTACGTCGCATGTTATTTGGAAAGTGTTTACGGATGACCATTTAGAATCTGTCGGGTTGCATTCTTGAGAGGTCCCGCTGGACTTTGAACAGTATCTGCTTTTTGTTGGCCCTTTGAAAACACTAATTTCACAGTCAGAAGGTCTTTTCTTTGAACATGAACTCATTGGGCTGCTCAACGATCATATACGGGACTTGCATCACGGCATGGCAAGCGTTCAGCTACACCTTGAAGCCCCCCAGGTTGTTGTTTTTTATTAATAGAGCATGCGCATTACAGGAACCCTCCAAGTTCTACAGAAAAGACTGCCCAACTCACATCAGATACTGATTCCTTAGCCGTACGCATTTTGAATACATTTTACGCAAATAAAAACTCAGTTGCGTAAAATCATACGCAAGTTTTGAAATTGTCACGCAGGCATGTTCGACGTCTTCATGAAAAATGGTTACGTGATTTCAGCTGGCTCCACTACGATGCCAAAAACAACCAAATGACTTGCAAAGTATGCATAAAGCATAATAATAAACGAAATACGATGACCCGAGACAACATGAATTTCCGAACGAGTACACTTACTCGCCTTGTAGACTGTAGGTAGGACCATAAAACCGCAGCACTCATGGAATCTGCGAGTTCGAACTTCGAAACAACAACACGGGTATGGCACGTAATAAAGTGTATAATTGTCTGAGAATGACCCCTTTTTTCAACAGCGACCCACTTTTTGAGCTTCCATGGGCCCTCAGACCCCACTGATGCAAAAGCTTGGCAGAACACTTGCATTCTACCAACAGAGTTGAATGGGGCAGTATTTCGGTATGTTGATGATAACGTTAGGTAAACGATAAGGAGAAGCTGTGAGATGAAGCTTTGTATTAATGGTATCTCATGTATAATTAAACTAGTGAACTAGCAGCTGATACAGCTCCACTGTGTTATGTAGAGAATAACTATTTGTGACACGTGTAGATGAAGAAGGCGGGCATCTTTGATAGCTCATTAGTCCCCCGGACACCGTCTGGGGAGACTTAAAGGTTTGGTAATGTCCATGCGTGCATGCGTCTGTGCATCCGACCGTTCTTCTGTTCACACAGATATCTCAGAGATGCCTGGAGCAATTTAATTTGAATTTTGTACAAGGATTACTCCCTATGTCATACCTATACATGTTGATTGGTTTTTGATCAATCAAAAATGCCGCCTGATGGCCATTTTTGTTTCCTTTATTTTATGTCGGTGCGTCTGTTCACGCAAATTTTTCAACAGTGCCGGGAGGAAATTTCATTCAAACTTGATAACATGGATTACCCCTATGTCATACATGCACATTGATTTGTTTTGTGATTGGATCCAAAATGGCCGCATGACGGCCGTTTTGTTTCCTATATGTGATCATCATGTCCATCCCCAGGGGCTCCAGGATCCATCAACTGGGCTCCAGGATCTGTTCATACAGATATCGCAGACATGCCTGAGCCAAGTCTTTTCAGACTTGGCGCAAGGATAATACACTATGGCATACATATGCACGTCCATTTAATTTGGTTTGGCATGCATAATTAGTGCTAATTTGCATAATTAGTGATTAGAGCTCTGTTTCTGATGCGACTGTGCCAAATTTGATGAAACTTTGTACAGATGTTGGTCACACAGAGTTCTAATAGCACACAATGACTTATGTCAGTATTGTGTCAATTAATTGCTAATTTGCATATTTGATGAATTTTTGTAATTAGGGTGATATGTCTTGAAATACTGCAACAAATTTAATGAAACATGGTACAAATCTTCAGCACACAGTCCTACTATAGTGTACAAAGACACTTAGCAGTGTCATGTTAATTAATTGCAAAATTGCATATTTAATGAATTTTGCTAATTAGTGAACTGTGAGAACAACATACAACCAAGTTTCATCAAATTTGATGCAGTATTTCTGGACATTTCATGCTAATTAGGAAAGTTCATTTAATATCCAAATTACATCGGGAAATATTGAATTCAGTTTTATGTAACATGGTACAGATTACAGTGATATGTCTGAAAATGATGCATCAAATTTTATAAAACGTGGTACAGATATTGATCTTCCAATAATGTAATGATGTGCAATAATATGCAGCAGTATCATGTCAACTGCTGATTTGCATATTTAATGAATTTTGTAATTAGGCTATGTCAAGAAATGTTTCATCAAATTTCATGAAACTTGGTACAAATGTTGAGCTTACATTGCTTTAACAGTGAATAAAAACGTTTATCACTGTCATGTTAAAAATTTTCATTTAAATATTAAATGAACTTTCCTAATTAGCGTGAAATGTCCCGAAATAATGCATCAAATTTGATGAAACTTGGTTGGATGTTGATAATGCATAATGCATGTACGTTAGAACGTCTGTGCCCGATCAATGTTGAAGTTTTTCAGCTCATATTTGGTATTGATATAAATACCAAAACAAGCTTATATGATGAGTCTGTGGCATCTGTATGTCTGTATGTATGTATGTGGTTATGCTGGGTTTCCTCCGGGTTTAAAAAAAATCTTAGTAAATTTACGAATCCCAGTTTTAAATTATTAGCAAATTTGATAAAATATTAGTAAATGCTATTCCGGTGGTTAACCAGTCTTTGGGCAGTGTCAATGAGCTTCTCCAAGACGGTTGCAAAGACTGGATGTGCTACTAATGGACATACCAATACATGTAGATTTCGAGCCAATCATTAGTTCCAGAGACCAGCTCTGGAACTGTTAGTTTTTGCTCACTTTCCTTCTTTCCTTCTTTCTTTCTTTCTTTCTTTCCTTTTCTTTCTCTATTTCTCGTATTGCTACCATAGATCATGCTATATACAAATTTCATTGCCCAGAATGCATTGCAACATGCTTATGACGTCATCCCTCAGCTCGGACGGGTTTCACGGGCATTCTTTGTTTGTTTATTAATCTTTTTTTATTTTGCATTGCACCAATATCAAATTGCGTTCAGCTTTTGACAATTCTAGCTTTCATTTGCTTTGTTTTTTCTTGTTTTTATTTTATTTTTTCTCTAAATACCCGCCGTACGTGGCACTATACTGTTACGTCATACGCCTTCCATACTGGTCTGGCGGACATGTTGAATTTTTGCTTTGCGATGACTCTAGCATAGAGACTGTGCCTGATCGTTTAAGAGCTTCGATATTGTGACCTTTAAGAGTGCGATCGCAGTTTGAAGATAGGTTTTATAACTTTATTCTAAGTTTTGCCGAAGATATTTGTATACATATACGAGGCTTTCTTTGTTGATTGTCCGGAGCTGAGTGGGTAGCCATGTGGCCTCGGTTTTCAAGTTCAACGGCCTAGGTCCGATGTCTCCCCTCGTCTGATATACATTTCCGTGCGTTGTCGCCCCCGTATGTATCTGTTGCGTTTTTTTACCTACATGTAGGCATTTGTAATCTGTGTACTGTAATTCCCTGGACTGCCTTGCTTTTAGTTGTATTCTGTTGTTACCGCTATGTATCGTCACGTACTTAGCTGCAATGATTGTAGCGAGAGGTCGCTCGCTGAATTTTACGTTGAACGCGAACCCTACCCAAAGTAGGCGATCGCACTGTTGATCCCTGGTTTTGTGGCGAAACCAAATGGTTTCGGGAAAATTGATTGACCAATCGCCCATGGCATAGGGCCTTGTAGCAGCGTAGGGTTCGCGTTCAACGTAAAATTCAGCGAGCAGCCTCTCGCTACACAATCATTGCAGCTACATTGTACTGTAGTGAGTCCCCGATTGACGCTAGATTGCCTTATTAGTCCCCGCGGACGAAGTCCGGCGGGGACTTATAGATTGGGTCCCGTCTGTGCGTCCGTCCGTCCGTCCGTCCGTCATCAACAGTTTCTCAGACACTGCTGAACCAATTTCGTTCAAACTTGGCACAAAGGCATAGCACTATGACCTACAGATGCACGTCGATTTATTTTGTGATACGATCGAATTTGGCCCGCGAGGCGGCCATTTTGTTGCGATTTTTCATGTCTTTGGACCATAACTCAGACATCCTTGAGCAGATTCTGTTCAAACTTGGCACAAAGGCATAACACTATGGCTTTCATATCCCTGTCAAATAATTTTGTGATATGATCCAATATGGGCGCGAGGCGGCCATTTTGTTGCGATTTTTCATGTCTTTGGACCATAACTCAGACATCCTTGAACAGATTCTGTTCAAACTTCGCACAAAGGCATAACACTATTGCCTACATGTGCATGTCAAATTAGTTTACGATACGATCCAATATGGCCGCGAGGCGGCCATTTTGTTTGCGATTTTTCGTGTCTTTGAACCATAACTCAAACATCCTCGAACCGATTCTGTTCAAACTTGGCACAAAGGCATAACACTATGGCCTACATGTGCATGTCAAATTATATTGCGATATGATCCAATATGGGCGTGAGGTGGCCATTTTGTTGCGATTTTTCATGTCTTTGGACCATAACTCAGACATCCTTGAACCGATTCTGTTCAAATTTGGCACAAAAGCAAAACAGTATGCCCTTCATATGAACACCAATTTATTTCGTGAAATGATCCAATATGGCTGACAGGCGGCATTTTTTTGCGATTTTTTCATGTCTTTGAACCGTAACTCAAACATCCTTGAACCGATTTGTTCAAACTTGGCACAAAGGTAAAGCACGTACTATGGCATGCATTATGCATGTATCAATTAACCTTGCGATAGGATCCAATATGGCTGCAGAACTGCCATTTTGTTGGAATTTTGCATGTCTTTGAAGCGTAATTCAAAGGTCATTACACCCATTTTGTCCAAAGTTGGCACAAAGATCAAGCACTATGGCATACATGTCAATTTACTTCGTGACATGTTCCAATATGGCTGCCAGATTGTCATTTTTTTCGGATATCGCTGCCCGATGGTCATTTTTGGATTTTTCATGTCTTTGAGGCTTAATCATATGCAAATATTCCTTAACCAATGTTGTTGAGACTTGGTACAAAGATAAAGTACTATGGCATACATATGCATGTCTACTAATTTTGTGCTATGATCCATATGGTCAATAGACAGCCATTTGATTTCAATTTTGGTGTGATTTTTTTCATGTCTTTGAAACATAAACATAGGTCACTGTCTCTCGATGGACTGATTTTGTTCAAACGTGATACGAAGATAAAATACTATGGCTGCATTCTTGTGCACATTAATTTGTTTCATTATATGATCCGAAATGGCTGATGGCTGATTACAACAACATACCCGATCCCATAGCACTTCGAAAATTTCACCAAACCATGTGTACAGTATGTGGCCGTCATGACACTAGAGGCAGTGAGGGCATCGTTATGTGTGATGTATTCAAAAGTTCCTTCAGTGGTCATTACCGGCAGAGATGAGTCATTTATTGAACGTTCCTCAGATTACTTTACTATGCAAGTCACAGGCCTGATGCACCCCTTGCATCAATGTCATTCCACAGCGACCTAGACCACAGCTACCTAGACACCAAAGATAATAACAAAATGGACAAGCGGGGACTGTGTCATCAATGATGACTTGTTTCTTACAGCCTTTAGAACTGTTCATATTATCGCTGTTTAACGTGTTGTCGTCTCGCATCAGTTCCGCGACTGATGCAAGCATTGCTTTTTTTCCCCGCTGCTAACATGCTGTCGTTGTGTAATGAAGTGTCAGTACCGCGACTTGGGTATATTGTCTCGCTGTCATTGGCAATTGTAACTTTGGTTTAGGGAAATTAAATTTGTTAATTCATTTGAGTCTCACAACTGTTTCCATCTTTACACAGCAGGATAATTTGTCCTTTTATGTCAAAGATGATAAAAAAGCAGGTGTATATGATATTCTCAGTATGCCACATGTAAAAAACTTATTTTTCAAAGTTTGCTAAAGTAGCACCAATCTTCGTCACACATTCTCTTTTCTTCCGCTGCTGCCTTCCGCTGCCTTCTTGAAGTCAAAATTTACCAATATTCCTCAGAAATGTTGCCTCTATTGCAAGTGTCATATTGGAACTAACTGTGCTAACTTTCAGCCTAGCCCTGGATTTGTTTTTATTCTGTTGTACCTGAAAAAGCCCCTTTCACAAGCAGCAGTGTTTGTTGGCAATATCAGACCAATTTTGAATAATGTACGCAGGTTTGGATATATTTCATCAACTTTCTGATACAAAAGTATGCCCCTTGCATCTTGATTCAGAAATGAAACAATTTTCACACAGAATTTCTTGACAATACTCCACTCATATTTTAGTCTTTTAGAATTCACAATTGGGTCACTATGCTCACCCCCTTTAGCAGGGCTCTCTCCAGAGTTCCAAGAGTACTGAATGGTTCATTAATATTCATGAGCATCAGTATTCATGAAAAACTGTAACATATGCTTGTATGTTTACTTAGGGCTTGATGTACAAATAATAACAGCCATTTTCACTGTGCCTTCAAGGTATTTTTTCAGTTTTAACTCAAAGAGGGGAAAATATTTTTTTCAATATAAATGTGAAAATATTTCAGTGACATGAATTTAAATATCTTTTTGGATATCATTTTAGTATTCTACATGCAAATACCTTTCATTTGATATATCACTCGATAGTTTTAAAGTATGTTTAGAGTAGTTAATAATAAATTTCTAATATTATATCCCAATTATGCAAATTGGGTATCCATGTGATTTATGCTAATTAAGGGCCAAGGCCCTACTTGACAGCTAAATACTTTGCATTTTCTTCAAGTAGAGACAATAAGCTTTCAAATGATGTATGATGTGGCTGTATGATGTGGCTTTATGTGTTTAAAGTTTTAAGATATTGTTATTCAAAAGGGGAAAATAGTTTTTCAATATAAATATGAATATATTTCAGTGAAATGAGTTGTAATATCTTTTTGGATATCCATTTCGTATTCTACATGCAAATACCTTTCATTTGATATATCATTCGATAGTTTAAAAGTATGTTTAGAGTAGTTAACAATGAATTTCCTAATTTTTATATCACATTTATGCAAATGGGTAGCTGTGTTAAATATGCAAATTAGGGGCGTATGGCCCTACTTTGCAGCTCCACATCATCAATTCCTTGAAGTAGAGATAATAAGCTTTCAAATGATGTATGATGTGGCCGTATAGGTGGGTACATTATATAAATGTGAAACAGGTGAGCCTGCTGTTACACAGTAGGTCTGCACGATTGGCATGATAGAATTTGACTTATCTTGAGACCCCAAAATGTTATACATGTTAGACATATTAAACACGTGAGATCCGTACACATTAATCAATCATGCCAAGCGTTCATACCTTTCATGTAATTTGCCGAGCTAATATGCCCTACACACCTAAGGTGCCTAAAATGTCTAACGTGTATACCATTGTAAGGTATAAAAATAACTCAAATTTAATCGTGCACACTTGCCGACCTAACGTGTGTACCAACCTAACGTGTCTAAAATGTCTATCATGTATGTCATTTAAGGTATAAAAGTAAGTGAAAATCTATAATGCCAATCGTGCAAACCTATCGTGTAATGTGCCGACCAAACGTTTACGGACCTAACGTGTCTAAAATATCTAACGTGTATATCATTTTAGGGTCTCAAGTCACATTTTATTTTATCCTAACGTGTCTAAAATGACAGACTTTTACAGTGTGCAGTCATACACGTTTGACTTACATGTTTGGGTTCTATAATGCGCAATCGTACACAATTGCCTATAGCACGTTAGCTTAAAATGAATCATGCATTTTCACCAACTACTTGCCATGGCATAGCTCACAAGTCTTGGTAATATCCTTCAAAATCTATGTCTGGGATTTCTGTATATGCCTTTGTTTTTTCATTATGCACTATTCAAGGTGTCAGAATAGGTGCTTTTCAAGGAATTGTAATTGTTGCGCGATATGATTTGAATGGAGACTCTGAGAAAAAAATCGCGGACATGGATTTGAAGGATATTGCTAGAGCTTGTCAATGCATAAATTTCAATCGGAAATTGGGCAGCGTGTTTGCTAAAGGGAAGGAAAAACAGATTTTTGGAAAGTTTGGCAAAACACTTGTCACGTGACTATTATGCAAATAATGAATGAGTACCGTGCACGGTCGGATTCCCAATATCAAGGCTTTCAGAAAAATAATTATACTTTATTGGGTTTGGGACTTCTGTAACCAAGAAAAAAAAAAAATCAGAAAGTGTCTGTAAGGTATGTAGCTACCTTAAAGACTTTTCATTTGGTAAGGCTAAGATTGTACTGTCAGTGAGAAAATGTAACTATCGACAGTTAATATATATGAAGCAATAAGTAGAATCTGCTAGCTTTTGCCATGTAGACAACATTTCTTCCTGTATTTATACTTTGTTCCCGAAAACTACGTAGGCCTTTTGCTCTGGATGTGAATCCTTTTACATTTATGAACACTGATTGAATGGAGTGTCTGTGATACTGGTATGTCTAAGTCAAAATATGAGTGAGTCATTTGCTCAGGCACTATTTCATGTGGTGCTTTCCTGGTGCATGCCAAATACTTCTACATCAGAATATGAATACAAATCATCACATCAAAATAAAAATTTCACCAAAAGAAGTATAGTCATTCAATTGGATACAGATTGTTAAGACAATTGTTATTTCAATTATGAAACATTTAATTATCAAGAAGATGTGGTTTTTTCTGCTTCCAGTAACAAAACAACATAAATTATTGCCAGTGTTCCTTTTGTGTGCCTGTCTTTAATATCTTGCTGGTGCTAGCTGTAGGAAATGTTGAGAAGTTACTTTCTACATTGGCACTTGCAAATGTGTAATTATACCTGAGAAAAAAAGCAAGAAGGCATTATGTGTCATCATCATTGGGGAACTAGTACAAAATTATTTTATGTTGTCATGTGTAGGTTGTTCAAATGGAAAATGGAGTTTACCAGATTGCCTCTCATCCTGTCCAACATGTTACAATGGAGGTATATGTGACTCAGACACTGGAGAGTGTATCTGTCCACCAGGATTTCAAGGGACTAAGTGTCAAACTGGTAAGTGACCAACCTCACTACTAAAGATGGAACAGCAAAATACATATTAACATCTGATTTTATTGGATGACTTTTGAATTGTACAGTTCAATTATGTTCTTTTACATCAGATGTAACACATCATAGCTGCTATGTACTATAGTCCTCATTTTTAATGGATATTACCTTAGAGAGCGTCAGAAAGACTGATGGCATGCCAAAAGGTGAAAATCAGCAATATGCATGAGTGGTGAAGTTGGTAAAGAGATGGGTGCTAAGATGGACTCATATCTGCAATGTATTTGAGTGAAAAGTTGACGCATTATACAGGAATTGACAATCATGCAGAGATTGAAGCATGGTGTGGCAGCAGTGCGGTGAAGATAATTGTAACAAAGCTAAAGGGTCTCAGAGTCGTTGACCGCGCTCCTCACCAATCTCTGCTGCAGGCAAATTTCTAAATATTCCAAACTAATCTCGAATTATGCAAATTAGAACTAATTATGCATGCCACACCAATATAGACCTGCATATGTATGCAATAGTGTAGTATCCTTGTACCAAGTTTAAAAAGAATTGGCACAGGAATATCTCAGATACCTGCATTCATGAGCCCTATGCATGGATACAGCATTAAAATTAATTTCATCCTTGAACGCCTGTGGATCATACCCGGCTACCCTGTGGATGAATATCAAATACAGGAAAGAAAACGGCCGTCACACAGCCATTTATGATCGAATCATTACAAAAATCGGCGTGCATATATATGTGATAGGGATTAATACATGTACTAACTTTCAATGCAATTTCGCCCGGCATCGCTGAGAAATTTATGTGAATGAACGCACAGTTGTCAAATATAGGAAACAAAATGGCCGCCACGCAGCCATTTTAGACCGGATCAAAACAAAAATCAATGTGTATATGTATAACATATAGAGTAATCTATGTACCAAGTTTGAGTGGCATCACTGAGAAATTTGCGTGAACATACGCACCGACATCAAATACAGGAAACAAAATGGCTGCCAGACGGCCATATTGGATCGGATCGTAAAACAAATCAACGTGCATATGTATGGCATAGGTGATAATCCTTGTACCAAGTTTGAATGAAATCACTCCAGGTGTCTATGAGATATCTGCCGTGAACGGACGGACAGACGGACGCACACACGCACGCACGCACGGACATGAGCAAACCTATAAGTCCCCCCGGACGGTGTCCAAGGGGACTAAAATGATACGTAAACTTCTATAACTTGACATTCGTGTCTGCAATACTGACATCTGGTGGGGCATATATTTTGAATTATCGATTCACATCCATGTAACCTAGAGCAAGGTCTATGTTTTGCAAGTGTTCACGGAATCGAGGATAGATATTGAAACTGGTGTATTTTTCACTTATCTAATTTTTTTTGGTCCGAAGTATTATATGTATAAAGGACAGAAAATGTATATCATTGAAGATGTGGATTACCCAAAATGGGTGAAAACCATCGCCTGTGGCAGAGATCAATGTGGCTGCTGCTGAGACCCCCTAGCTAGATTATAATTATCCACACGCGCACAATCTCTGTTTGGAGATTGAGGAATTGAGTGCCAGATAAAAATGTAGACCACTCTAAGCCTATTGCACACCACTTTGTGAACCACAGCAGTTTATCTTATGGACGACATATTGGGTACTGATATGGTAATTTTTCCTGAAGAACTTGCTTATAATAACAAATCAAAAGGTATAAGTTCACTCATGATGAATATACAGGTATTATGATGAAACATATTAAGATTAGAAAATAATTATTTACGCATATAGCAAATTTGCTATAATATGAAGTGCCAAAATTTGGAGCGCTCGGTTCTGTGTGTAATTCATTTCCAACCAGAAAGTGTAGCCTTTTATAGAAGGCAGAGTTTAAAGTTGCACAATCCTTACTACCGGTACCACCAGAATGAGGCATCATTTAATCATTGCAAATAAAACAGCAACTTTATGTTATCAGTGAGTTTAGAATTAGTGCAGTAATGCAAGACATGCAAAGCCAACCACATGATTATGCTGTTGCCTTGTACCTTTGCAATTCGTAGATTCAAAGAGAGGAGAGGTAAAATAAAAAGGGAAAATTCAAATAGAATTCATTAATTTTGATTCCACCAGAGTAGCACCAGCAGAACAGCAGTTTTCTATGTCTTCCTTTTTTTCGAAGATTGCATAAAGCAAAGTCTCTTGTTCTAGTGCATTTACTTTTCTTCAGACACCATAGCTTTACACTCAAGTATGGTATCAAAGCTGTAGATGGTTAAAAAATCATTAAATCATTTCATCTTTGCCAGTAATGATAAGAATATCATAGTTGATTGTCCTATGAAATAGATGTTTGGCAAGCTGACTAAATTTTCAGGAATGACTGTTTTCTGAACAATACGTTCACAACAAAGTATATCAGAGATGAAAAAAGTCTCAACAAATCAAAACATTTCAACTTGGCTAACATAAAAAAATTCTTAAAGGATAAACTTCCATATATTCTTTCATGGATAGACTTCACTACATAGCATTCTATGGTGAAATTTATCACAGATATCAAGATTGCGTATTGTTCAAACAGCCTGAGAATTCTTGCAATGATTCTGTGACAGTTAAACATACAGAAGGAGCCTCACAGTGAAAGTCATTTCATTCATGCCTTCTAGGTTGTGGTACAAATAGGTGGGGTATGATTTGTGACAGAAGGTGTTCAACTGGCAATCCTGATGGATGTCGTAGATCAATGTACTGCCTAGCTGATCCCTATGGATGTTCATGCAGTGCATCCTATGGGGGACTGGACTGTGCAACTGGTAAGTGACACTGTGAAACTATTAAAAGAAAGTGTGTTGTTGCATAAATTGTGTACTACCATTTACTGCTGAGCTTACTACTACTGTTTGTCCACTCAATCCTATGGAGACAGTAAACTAAGCTGTTTAGAATTGTAAACTCCTGGAGCAGTAATACATATATTTCTGTGTATTTAAATGCTTATTCATAGGACTGAACAGGTATGTGAAGGTACCTGGAAGGCCAATCTGGGACTCCCTGTAGGTAACCAGTCAGATACTCAACATCTTCTTCTAAGCAGGCCCACTTCTTTGAATAAGCCTCTGTAGCATCCATGATGATTTTAAAATATAGTGGGTGATTATGGCTTTGCTATAATTATTGTTAACGTCTGGAGGGACACAGAGAAAAGGGTCAGTAGACCTTGACATGTATGGGTCACCATGGGTCGCCTACTCTACCACTCACTGGATGCACTTGAGACGTAACCTAATCCACCAACTGCCTCATTTACCGTTATCCAAACAGTTACTTGCATCACCCTTTCCACATCATTTATCCATGCACATGTCAGTTCCAGGGGGGTACTGTCATGGCCTGTAGTGGGTGCCTGGTAGCACGTTGCCTGATGCACAGTACTAGGAGCCCGGTACCGCCGTCCAGGCCGTCACGACGCCTCGATGCCCCCGCCGTGGTAGTACATGCATTACCCCGGATTTCGGCCAAACACTTGTCTCCGTGTCGTTCCTTTGCGTTAATTCCAGTTTATATTGGGTGCCTCACAATACTTAGGACCAAACTGGAACAGCTGCCGAAGTTTATCTTTTGTGATGATGTTTACGTTACCGGTTATTATAGGACCATTAGGTTTGTAACAAAAAGAAGATGATATGCAATTACGGTAGAAATAGTGTCCGGGAAAATCTCCAGTCTATACATCCCCAAGACTCAGTTGTAATTAAAACTGTTCCTCCTATAATAATGAATGTTTCAACAGTAGACAGTAGTGATTTTAGGTATATGCAAGGAACATCGAAACTCCATTCTTATTTTGTTAGAACGTAAAGGTTTGTTTAGCAAGGGTAAGAGATCACTAAACTGTGGATTTCTGGTGCTGTTTACAGTTCTATGACCATGGCTTTGTCGTCTTCCCAGATGAGAGTTGAAGAAACCCATGAGATTGACAGATTTTCCCCTAGGACTTGATAGGTTAATCACTGTTGATATGTTGTCATTACAGTCATAAGGCATTCCCGTCCTGAGTCCAGTAATCCAATAGTGTTCACGTTGTTTGCGATAGCTTAGTTTAGAACTATTGAAAGGATGGTAGATTTTTTCAAATGTTGTAACTTTCATATTTAAACTGAATGCAGAGAATTAATAATTTAAAAGTGGGTTGTGTAGGCAGGTATAGGCAGTTTGTTATTGATGTCTGTATACCCGCATATCGCCTTGAGAGTCTTCCTGTCTCTCCCACATATATTTAGGCCACACAAAGTGCACTCTATGCCATAAATGATGTTGTTAGATTGACAAGAGAGTGCTGAAATACCTTTGTGTGGTTACTGCCTTTTGGACGGATTACTGTGTGTCACAGTGTCAGTAACTAGAATATTACAAGTTTTTTAGTCCCCACGGACACCGTCCGGGGGGACTTATAGGTTTGGTCATGTCCGTCCGTCCGTCCGTCCGTCCGTCCGTCCGTTCACGCAGATATCTCAGAGACGCCTGGAGCGATTTCGTTCAAACTTGGTACAAGGATAGTACCATACCTCATACAGATGCACGTCGATTTGTTTCACAATGCGATCAAATTTGGTCGTGGTAGAGGACTTTTTAGTTTTCACCTCCATAGACTCCCATGTATAAGGCAGTCCATAGACTCCCATGTATAAGGCAGTCCATAGACTCCCATGTATAAGGCAGTCCATAGACTCCCATGTATAAGGCAGTACATAGGCTCCCATGTATAAGGCCAAGATAAATAAAAATTTAGTTTCTCATCGTATTCATATTGCAAAAAGGATGCAGTGACAGAGTTTTTAGTCCCCACAGATAAAGTCCAGGGGGCTCATAGATTGGGTCATGTCAGTCCGTGAGTCCATCCGTTCACGCAGATATCTCAGACACTTTGACAAAATGTCATGTGACCTTGGTGACCTTTGACCTCGAATATACATATTTGTCCATAACTCAGTAACCACAAGTGGTAAACCTTTCATATATGGTATGATGGGACACCCTATGACGCCACATATTGTACCTCATTAATTATGTACATATCTAATTTTGAGCTAGCCAATAGAGCTAGAGGTCTGATTTTTGGTATATATGGATAACTTAGCAATACAATTTTTTTGACAAAATGTCACGTGACCTTGGTGACCTTTGACCTCAAATATACATATTTGTCCATAACTCAGTAATCACTAATGCTACACCCTTCATATTTGGTATGATGGGACACCTTATGACACCACATATTGTACCTCATTAATTATGCGCATATGTAATTTTGAGCGAGCCAATAGAGCTAGAGGTCTGATTTTTGGTATATAGGGATAACTTAGCAATACAATTATTTTGAAAAAATGTAATGTGACCTCAATGACCTTTGACCTCAAATATACATATTTGTCCAAAACTCAGTAACCACAAATGCTACACCCTTCATATTTGGTATGATGGGACACCTTATGACGCCACATATTGTACCTCATTAATTATGCACATATCTAATTTTGAGTGAGCGAATAGAGCTAGAGGTCTGATTTTTGGTATATAGGGATAACTTAGCAATACAATTTTTTTGACAAAATGTCACGTGACCTTGGTGACCTTTGACCTCAAATATACATATTTGTCCATAACTCAGTAACCACAAGTGCTACACCCTTCATATATGGTATGATGGGACACCTTATGACGCCACATATTGTACCTCATTAATTATGTGCATATCTAATTTTGAGCGAGCCAATAGAGCTAGAGGTCTGATTTTTGGTATGTAGGAATAACTTAGCAATACAATTTTTTTGACAAAATGTCACGTGACCTCGGTGACCTTTGACCCAAAATATACATATTTGTCCATAACTCAGGAACCACAAGTGCTACACCCTTCATATTTGGTATGATGGGACACCTTATGACGCCACATATTGTACCTCATTCATTATGTGCATATCTAATTTTGAACAAGCCAATAGAGGTAAATGTATGATTTTTAGTATATAGGGATAGACTATAGGATAGAAATTTTTTGACAAAATGTCATGTGACCTCGATAACCTTTTACCTAAAATACACGATTATGTCAATAAATAAGTAACCACAAGTGCTATGTCCTTTATATTTAGTAGGATGGGAGACCTTATGACAACACATGCTTTACCTCGTTAATTATGCCCATATATAATTGTGGGCAAGCCAATAGAGCTAGAGGTCTGAATTTTGGCATATATGGATTAATTAGCAATACAATGGTTTTTTTTTCAAAATGTCATGTGACCTTTGACCTTGAATATGCATATGCATAACTCAGTAACCACAAGTTATTTACGCTTCAATTTTGATAGGATAATAGACCTTAAGATGTCACATCTTGTACCTCATTTATTATGCACATATGTATTCTTGGCTGGCCAATACAGCTAGAGGTCTGATCTTTTTTCCCGATTTAGAACCATAACTTAGACATGCCTCTTGTTTCAAATTGGGAACAATGACATAGACCTCTCTGTCCATAGATCTGAACATATACACTCTAGTGATACTTCTTAATGACCTCATTTCCCTGCTCCCTCAAGACTACTACTCCTATTACAAGTGGGGACTATGTCATTGTCAATGACTTGTTCAGTACGTACTGCACTGTGACACATAGACTTGGTTCAAGTCTGTGATTTGTGAATGTTTGAGTGGGGTGAACGCGATGATTGTGTTGACTGTTTTCATGTGAAACGCGTTGATGGGTGAAACGCTATACAGGGAAGTTTCTCCCGGAATCACAGACTTGGCTTTCCTGCACGATTTGCATTGCTATAAATTATTCATGAGATGATGTTTGTATTTACAGATTTATTATTCATAAGATGACATTATTGTATTTGGCATATTGGGAAGAGGTACCTCTCGATCTCCCAAGATATGTGCATAAAACTCACATGGCGTTGTTGATTAAATGTCGAGTGCGATCAGTCCCATCAAAGCAAAGTCAGCGCGACCTTTGTTCATCACTGAAATCATAATCGAATCAGCCTTCCACTATGCAAGTCATATCGAGTTTCTGGTCGCTGATGTACACAACTTTCAGTCTGTCCGTTCAGTCCTCTTTCGTTCAACTTCTAGGCTTGTGCCATCATTAGAGCATATGTGGGAGAGTTCAATATGTACAGGTTAGCCTGTTCTCGTACGTGTCCGAAGCGATGAAAATCAGAACAATGTGGGGCGACTTCATATGTCAGTGATTTTACCGCTGCCAGTTGGTGCGCAGACTAACACATTTTAACAACGCTTCCTCTATCACATGTTGACAGCTTTTCTCTTGTAATCTCATATGATTTGCAATAGTCAACCAATCAGTTTTAAAATGTGGTCTACAGTATGTGCGAACTTTATGCCATATTTGCTAGGCGTTGTATTTATACTTGCCCTTACGAAAAAGTCCCATAGGACCCAAGTGGGATTTACCATGGTCCAATAGGAGTACCACAGGAACGGTGTAGGACCAGGCTGGTCCTATAGGAATGATGATTTTAAGTCCTATTGGACAATCCCATTGTAAATGAAATTCCAATAGGAACTTTGTGGGACCATGCTTGTCCTATGGGAACAATCCCTGAATGTCCTACAGGACAATCCTTTTGTAAATGACATTCAAGGAGGATTTATTCAATTCTGTCAGAATCATTAGCTTTTGCTGTTGCTCTGACAAAATTATTCTTACCATTCTCAGAGAGCAAAATATTTTGCAAATTAATTTGCAATTAATCTTTGGACTGGTACTGAAGGAAACATGGTTTGTAAAAATGTTGCATTTTGCTATTTCTAGAATTAAATGAAAAAAAATATACAAGCAAGCAAAATACATAAATAAATAAACAAACACTTAAGTCAATAAAATAAATCAATAAATAGGCCCAGCAATCAAGTTTACATGCTGGCTCATGCATACATAACACATAGTTACAATATCATTGAGTTTCCACAGACTGAAGACTATTACAACTACCAGCACTTCAAATTCATAAATGAGAATCAATATCACCTCATTATCTTAGCTATGTCTGATCAACACATATTTTGTACACCTTTTTAAAGTCCTATTAGACTGTCCTATTGGAAAACCTAAGCCCAGAATGCATTTGGGCGGCTGCAGTGCATTATGGGCTAGCATCATCAAAACAAGATGGCCGCTGCAGAACAGACAAAAGGGGTCAGTTGTAGCTCTGAAAAATGACTGTGTGGCAGCATAACCGGGTGTTTTACAGCTTTTATATCACTGTAGTACAGCAAAGTTAGGTAGGACAGATTATTATATGTCAGTGTTTTCCTTTTAAAGACTGAATAGTTACGGAAATAGCCAGGTTTACAACAGTCCTTTGTCTACTTGCCTGCTCATGATCCAGTGTATACCCATTGTGTGACTTCTAGCTTGTTGACTAGGCATTTCAGTCCACACAAAGAATATAAACAGGAGTGAAGTTTAAAGCCAAGGTAGCAATGTAGTTAGTGATTGGATACATATGGTCAAAATGCATTGATATTTATGTGAGACAAACGAGCAATGGAACAATGGGGTTGGACCCCCTGTTACATAACAAACAGGAAGTTGATATCTCAATGATTTCTACTCATGTATTGCCATCATGAAACCTGAATTCTTTCTATGCTGATAGAGCTCATTTGGCTTTTGAATTATTAAAATTATGATACTGAAAATTAAATGTTTTGTGTAACTTTTGGATACATTACATAGCAGCATCAAATTAACTTATCACCTAAAACAAGAGCCAGCCATATAAAGCTGCAACTCAAAAATTTCATGAAGGCAGACCTTAATTTCTATGTGAATATGCTTCTGTAGTCTCAGCCATAATAGTTTAATTAGATAATTGTTACACACAGCTTTGTATAATATTTTTCTGATTATAGAAATAAAGTTTCTTTGTTCAAAAGTATATCCATTGCAAGTTCTTCTTTGCTCCCTAATGAACATTGAAACACCCACTATATAGTTTGTCTTCTTAGCGTCTGTATGTGTTAAATGCAAATGTTATTGTTTACATTTTAATTCTAGTCCAGACCAGAATTCATTCCTCAACAATAACAATGTCTACACATGTACAGGCTGAGTTCAATGGAACGTTCTAATGTTCCAATTGGATTACCATAGGACTGTCTAAAAGGACATATTATTATTAGACTACCATAGGACTGTCTAATAGGACATGTCTAATGTTCCTATTGGACTACTATGGGACAGACTTGTAGGACAGGTGTTGCATTCCTATTGGACTACTATGGGACTGTCTCATAGGACAGGTGTCACATTCCTATTGGACAACTATGGGACTGTCTCATAGGACAGGTGTCACATTCCTATTGGACTACTATGGAACAGACTTGTAGGACAGGTGTTGCATTCCTATTGGACTACTAGGGGACTGTCTCATATTACACATGTCGCATTCCTACTGGACTGCCATGGGACAGTCTCATAGGACATTGCCTCAAAATACTATTGGAAAGTCACATTGGACGGATTCCTATTGGAGTCCAATATGACTTTTTTGTAAGGGTGATGTTGAAGTGGATGTGTTCTTCTTATCGGCCAGAATAACCGGGCAAGGGCTGTCAATCATTTTGTGTTTGCTTTATGTCACTGTGTACACAGTCTGTCTAGCCGCCAGTACTGTGCAAGGAGTCCAAATCAGTGAATCTGGCAGAAGCTAACTCACTTCTATGCAGACTCAAAGGTAACGCGTTCAGCCACTAGGAAAACCTGGCCTGGGCTGCCAAATTCCATACAGGTGTAATAGGAGAGACACAAGAGAAACCGGTACAAATGATTTTATATTTTAGAAATTCACTGACTTGAACCAAGTCTATGTGACACAGAGCAACAACTCTACATTTTCTTTAAGAATATCTTTATCCTACTGCTCTGTTCAGTAATGAATTGTTAACTTTAATTTCCTACAGCTTGCAATAGTCCAAAATATGGCTCTGGATGCACACAGACATGTCACTGTGCAAATGGTTGTAATGTAGAAACAGGTGTATGTAAAGGTGGTGGTTGTTTGCAGGGATAGAGTGGACCCGAGTGTTGTAGTAAGTACCAGTGTGTGTGTTAGGTCACACAACACACTCATTTCATAGCTTGTGATATACATGTATGCAGACATGTCAGTGCCAATGGCTATGGGTATGCACTGCTATATGCTTGATGAGTGATACAATGTGTATGATGAATTACAATTTACACCTGAATAGACATAAAATGTGAAATTTAACACACTTTTCCAAGCAAAATGTTTCTGAATGTAGCACTTGTGATACAGAAATGAAGTATTAACCCTTTGAACCCGGCTCGGACAGAAATGTCCGATGACGTGATAGAGTACCAGGGGGTCAGGGTGCAAAGGGTTAAATGATCTCAAAAGATATTAGTCTATATATTCATCAGTGAGGTTGAGGACTTGGAGGTTAGAGAAACCCAACACATTGCAGGATACCTGGCCAGTTCTTGTGTCATATTGGGCCTGTAAAGAGAAGTGGTATATAGGGCACACATATTGACTTGCTACATTATGAAGGTAACAGCGTATTTATGTTCCACAATAAGAGCTGTTAGTCACCCCAAAACTGTTGGTATCACCGGGCTGCAGACTGAGAGCAATGTGAGGGACCTCTACACCAGTCCACCCATACTCATCTTTATCACAAACCAACAGTCAGACTTCATACAACCACATTGCAAGCATTGATCACATACCTAACTATTTCTCAAATGACGCTGACTAATTCTTTTAATAGTATCATACATCAGACACCAACTTCACATACACATCAATGCAACATCTTCTTCACCATTGTACGGAAATCTGTTGACCAATATTACTTGATCATTATTTCTGTCAGTGGTTTCCAATTTTATTTTTAAACCAAGTTGGGACTAAGTCATTGACAGTAACTTGTTTTTTATGTGATTTACATGTTCTTGTCCCTAGGGGGTGATGCAGAAAAATAGGTATAAGGTTCCTTAATTTGTAATTCATTCACCATTTCAGTTCCTGATTCATGTCCTGTCGGTTTCTACGGTGAGCTGTGTAACTACAAGTGTCACTGCAAAGACAATGCAGCATGTGATAAGACAACTGGGTGGTGTCCAAATGGAGAGTGTGCTTCTGGTTGGGTAAATGTGCATTTAGACTGTCAACAAGGTAAGTTTTTAAATACTGGGTAGCATAAAAATTTTGTGATGAAGTCTTTAATTGTTCACAGGCAAGACAATGTTTTTGCAAGGACAGAAATTAGTGATTATCCTTTTAAACTTGGCAGAAAACACCAGTTTGGGTCAAGACCTGATCAAATACCCTGCTAGACCATTGAGGTAAAATGGTTATTACTAACTGGACTTTACCTGAAGAGAATTTTCTGAGCTACTTCGAATTGAAAGAGAACATCAAGTGTGACTGCTTTGTTACCCCATGTCATACAAGGAATTGCAAAACCTGCAAAATTCGCATAACTGATAACTGTGATACAGACCAACATATCCAGGAAGAAGTACTACACAATGGCTTTTAAACAACTTTCTGGCCAAACAAAAGACGTTATATCTGGCATAGAGTGTACTTCATGTGGTCTCACATACACTGGAGAGACCAGAGACAAACTATCTACGAGAATGTGCAGACATACATAGATCAGGCATTAATTGTAATGTATAAATAAATTTATATTCCTTTTTGTATTCACGTTCTTTTATCATTGTCTTCTTTACTTTTTTGATTTGGGCCTATGTATGGCTGAAATAAACAACACTAAACAACAATAATAATAATATGAGATTATTACGAAAATGCCGCAAAGATGCATGAGGACATTGGCTCAGCGTATCACCTGATATGTAGCGGAGGGCGATGTGCGCGGCGCCAATGTCTGAGTGCATCCTTTGCGGTATTTTTCAGATATCCTTATTATTATACATCTTACATTTGTGACCGGCGCATCATATTGTCGGAGTAGTGACTGTTTTTGTGTAAGGTCAACAATTTTTCTTCTAATTTATAGTCCAAGTGTGAAACACTATCTTGGATGCACTTCTGCAAGTTCTTGATGTGTGTGCACTACACACATGGTAGGCACAGAGCGCATGAGACATGTTCTGGCACTTATCCAATGAGTCCCGTTAAACCGTTCAATAGTGAACACGCAGATTCAGCTGCTGGGATGGGGTGCCTGGAAACCGTACATGTTATGTAACGGGCGTTCTGTACGGCTTTTTAGTGCACGCAAAATTCTATTGTTCTCAACGATAGATGCATAATAATAATTATTATTGCATATCCACCTGCTCATACACTCATTTTACCGGGTAACCGGTCCGCAACATCCGATTTTTGAGATGACAGTCAAAATATTGGAAAAAAATCCATCGTCCTTCAAATAATTCTACACGTAGTAAGGGCTACCCCAAACAGTGTTAATACCATCGGACTTTACAGAGACATATGACACAGGACTGTAATAATCACATCTTGGGAGTGGGAAATTCTTAAGGGGGGTGATGTGTCAATGTTATATGGGCCTTTTTAATTTCCATGCATAAACATCAAAATGATAATATTAACAGTATTCCCAATTTTAGTGATCTCTTACACATACTCAAGCAGCTTTAGGTGTTCACGATATCAGAATGTTTTTAGTTGCTCTTTGTGCTAATTGATATCATTACTGTTGAGCGTTGTAAACTAATTCTTTGGTTGATCTGAAATAAAATGCCTCACAGTATCTTACACAGAATACTGGTATGTTGTACGTGCTTGGCATGCAGACAAATCTTTCAACATTTTTAGCTACTATAGACTATAGTCTATAGAAGCTATTGGGATGGGTATCCGTCCGGCGTCCGTCGTCAGTCTGTATGTATGGTATGTATGTATGTATGTCCGTTTGTGAGGCGTCCGTCCACTCAAATATCTTGAGAACCGCAGTACTTACTGATTTGTATTTGTTGTGTAGATGAAAAATATGATTTTGAGAAACATTGTTTTTAATTTTTGATATTGTTGAAAATAGGCAAATTAATGCCAAAAAAGGTGTTTTTGTAAAAAATCTTCTTCTTCATAACCGCTGGTCAGACAGCTTTGTAATTTGGTATACAGGTCCCTAGGGATAACCCTACTTAGATTTGTTCAAATTGTGATGAAATATGCAAATGTGTATTTTTAAGGAATTTTTTTGTCATTTTTGGTCAAAATTTGACTTACATTGTATGTAATTGTTGTACTGTATAAACCCTATCAATTCACCCAGACAAAAATAATTAATATGATTTAAATAATTGAATTAATAGGAAATCATCAAAGCCAAAATAATTTTATTTTGGAATTATCAGAAAGTTCAACTTTTTTTTGACAGTTCATAGTGAAATGCTTACCATCTTGGAGGATTAAAACATGTAAAGGCAACTTTCCTGAATCCCAACTTTGATATATTCTGAACCACCATTTATGTTATCTAAAAGAAATTGCTCATAATAGTTTGTCATGATAGGGTGGTCAAATAAATAGAGATAGAGAAAGTTCTAATTTCCATTTATGGTTGACTTGGTAAGGATAAAATAAGATTACTTTTTGAGGAAAAAAATAGAGTGGTCAATTAAAAGAGTGGTCAAAGTGATAGGGTTTTTATGGTAGAGCTGGGCTGTAAGATTCCTCATGTGCTATTTATAGCAATTATGCAATCTGTGTAAACAGTGCAATGAAAGTGTAACATGATTCCTTATAATGCTTTTGATGACCTTGAACTTCTTAAGTTACAAACATTTGTCTCTTCAGTGTGCTTTCTCTGAGTACGTACAGTCTCAACTTATTCAACAGAACTTACTTACAATGTTAATTTGAAAGTTAAAATGTGCTTGGTTAATGGGATAAAAATACTGATATGAAAAAACCAGCTCAAGATTCCTTATAACCTGACAAATATGCTGTTTTTATGACGTAAATCTTGATTTAAGCAAGTCTTGTTTACTTTAATTAGAATGTAATTAACTCTCGTTTATTTGCTATTATTGACTAATATAGTCTGATGAAATATGCAAATCTGTATTTTTACGGAATTTTTTTCCATTTTTGGGCAGGCCATCCTGAAATGAGCTATCAAAGATATCCACCTTCTTCATCAATACATGTGTCACAAAAGGTTATTCTCTACATAACACAGCAGAGCTCTGTCAGCTGTTGAGTTGCTTGTTTTTTCAAAACCGCTGGTCAGACAGCTTTAATATTTGGTTTACATGTCCCTAGGATGACCTTAGTGAGATAATTTCATACAGTCAGGAAATACTTAATTTTGTATCCATGTCTATAGTAGCTTCAGGGACTTTGGCCCTATGTTTTTAAATTGGCAAGTATCTTTATATTTGGACAATGGTGTTATACAGTAGATGAAACTTTATTCTGATAGAGTAATGCAACATACTCACTTAATTCTATCCTGTCTGATAAAGAAATTTTTTTCACCCCTTGTCTGTACTAAATGAAATATTGCATTGCACTGAAAGAAAGTGAAGTATTCCCTGCATTATATTGGATACAATTAACTCCATAAACAATGTTTTACAGCAGGATCCACTAAATGCACAACTGAACAAAGACATGGTGCTTAATTTGCAAGATAAGAAAACCAAGTGCAATATCAGTACATTTGACTTTTCCACCCTATATACCACCATAATCTCCACTATAAACTAAGAATAACTCTGTCGTCACTTGTAAAACAAGTGTTCTGCAGAGAAAATGGCAGCAGAAGGTATCACTACATTGTTATGAGGCCATTTCAGTAATGCAAAGCAAAAAATATAATGATAAATAATAAAAATTATTAATTTCATAATTGACGATATAATTATAAATTTGCAAATTAAACATTACAACAGATTGTTGACATACCAATTGACAGAAACTGTGCACCCATTCTTGCTTACGAATTTTTGTACTCACTGAATACTGAATGTGAGTTCCTTCAATTACTATTAAAGTCACTAGGGAGTGAAGACACATGCAAGATGTCTCAACGGCACCTACAGAGACTGTATAACAATTGATTATTAAACATGCCTGGATTAGATAATCCGGGCATGTTTAATAATCTCAATCATGTTTATCAAGATGAGAGAAAGATTACAGAAACAGCAGAGTACGAACTTGGATCTGACATGTACTGCTCTCATATTGATACAAAAGGGTGATTCACAAAGCTATAAGACAATAGGGATTTTGAAATCATAAAAAAATAATATTCCTCATTGCCAGCTTTTGGTATGTGTGTTTCTTGGCTTTTGAGGGCTTGTGATTCATATGAAGATTTCTGAATACGACATTTGCATTAGCATCTAAACTTGTGAGACAGGGATATTTGGAAAAGTAGGCTGATACCATGATTAGACCTTTCAAAAAATTCTATGCTGGATTGGAGATATTGTGGAGGAACACCTTAGGACACTGATAATGGGTCAATCTTATGGTGAGTGAGAGGATAGCTAATGACTTAAAATTGTCCAGTTGGGCCATTCTTGATGGATGTGGCATGCAAGCAGCTAGTATGCATACCTATTCCTGACATCTGGTACCACTGCTAATACAATCATAGGTACAGGAAGGTCCAGCTATTGTAAATAATTTGTAATGGTAATGCTTTACCTTGAATGGATTTGATTTGCAGACTAGTTTCAATGTTGTATAGAGTCAGCATGTTCATTGTATTTTAGTGATTCAAAGCTGTCTCTGAAGTACACAACTGATCAAGTGCATTTTACTTACAGATGGAAGTCTTAAAATATGGAAACTGTACAATGTCAAAGTCAACCCAGGTGAAGAGACCTTTGTTATCTGCGAGGTTGGCAGAAACCCAGTTGCATCAGGTGATGATGTGACACTAGTTGATCAGTCAGGTTCTGCTATTACACGTACAAGTGTTTTTGGCAGAGGGATGTATATTTTAATAAGCAATTATAGCAGTACAACTGATGTTACTAGACTACCGTACACATGTAGAGTTGGTGGACCAGTCAAAACAACTGACAACTTTCGATTTATATGGTAAGGAACTACTTTTTCTCAGTGACTAGTTTCCTACAAGGATAAAATAAAAATGATGGCGAGTGCAGTATGCTGTTTTTTAGCTACTATAGACTATAGTCTATAGAAGCTATTGGGATAGGTATCCGTCCGGCGTCCGCGTCAGTCTGTATGTATGTATGTATGTATGTATGTCCGTTTGTGAGGCGTCCGTCCACTCAAATATCTTGAGAACCGCAGTACTTACTGATTTGATATTTGTGGTGTAGATTAAAAATATGATTTTGAGAAACTATTTTTTTTAATTTTTTGATATTGTTGAAAATAGGCAAATTAATGCCAAAAAAGACGTTTTTGGTAAAAAATCTTCTTCTTCATAACCGCTGGTCAGACAGCTTTGTTATTTGGTATACAGGTCCCTAGGGATAACCCAACTTAGATTTGTTCAAATTGTGATGAAATATGCAAATCTGTATTTTTAAGGAATTTTTTTGTCATTTTTGGTCAAAATTTGACTTACATTGTATGTAATTCTTGTACTGTATAAACCCTATCAATTCACCCAGAAAAAAATAATTAATATGATTTTAAATAATTGAATTAATTAGGAAATCATCAAAGCCAAAATAATTTCAGTGTAGAATTATCAGAAAGTTCAACTTTTTTTGACAGGTCATAGTGAAATGCTTACCATCTCGGAGGATTAAAACATGTAAAGGCAACTTTCCTGAATGCCAACTTTGACATATTCTGAACCGTCATTTATTGTGCCCTGTATGTTATCTAAAAGAAATTTCTCATAATAGTTTGTCATGATAGGGTGGTCAAATAAATAGATATAGAGAAAGTTCTAATTTCCGTTTATGGTTGACTTGGTAAGGATAGAATAAAATTACTTTTTGCGGAAAAAAATAGAGAGGTCAATTAAAAGAGTGGTCAAAGTGATAGGGTTTTTATGGTAAAGCTGGGCTGTAAGATTCCTCTTGTGCTATTTATAGCAATTATGCAATCTGTGTAAACAGTGCAATGAAAGTGTTACATGATTCCTTATAATGCTTTTGATGACCTTGAACTTCTTCAGTTTCAAACATTTGTCTCTTCAGTGTGCTTTCTCTGAGTACGTACAGTCTCAACTTTATTCAACAGAACTTACTTTCAATGGTCAGGCCATCCTGAAATGAGCTATCAAAGATATCCACCTTCTCCATCAATACATGTGTCACAAAAGGTTATTGTCTACATAACACAGCAAAACTCTGTCAACTGTTGAGTCGCTTGTTTTTTCAAAACCGCTGGTCAGACAGCTTTAATATTTGGTTTACAAGTCCTAGGATGACCTTAGTGAGATAATTTATACAGTCAGGAAATACTTAATTTTGTATCCATGTCTATAGTAGCTTTAGGGACTTGGCCCTATGTTTACTGAATAAAGGACTGAATTCTTGTCAAAACTGCTAACTAAATGTATCAGGTATTTGTACATCACAAATGCATGCTAATGCTTTTGGATGATTGCTGCATGGAGACTTAACTTTGCTAAATGATATTGAATGATGCCATTGCACAGATTGAGTGAAAATATACTTTTGTGACCCATCTTGTGATATAAACAAACAAAATTACGGTTGACTTTCTTCATGAAAACAGTTTGTTGATACTTGAAAGTGCATTGCAAACACTGACAAAATGCTGTGAAGCACTGTCCTTACTGAAATTTTAGACATCTAGTAAAATCTACCCCACAACTTGACCGCAACTTTGCTATTATCTATAATTTAAAAGAAGAGAAAGAGAATCTGGTGTGAATGTGACCTGATAAATATCACAAAACAAAATAAGAATATAATGACAAAATAGCCTGAATTTCCAAATCATAGATCTTTTACTAAAGTACTATGAGGTTACAGTAAAAACCAACTAAATGAGTAAAGTGTTTGTGTTTCAATAAAAATACCGTCTAAATGTGAAGCAATAGATACAGTAGATTACTCCTGCTGCACTTGAACACTGTGCACAAGTGGTAGTCAAATTTCGTCAAAATTGATATTTTATTGCTTTCACTAATGTCATTTCCAACAAAAATCTTAAAAAAGCAGGCATACCAGTATGATCACTCATAAACTCTAGAAAGCTTGTTTGTCATCATGATAGTCAAAAAAGAAGCATGCTTTGAAATTCCTCAAATTTAAAAATTCTACCTGAAAGAGTAGTCTCACAACTTCTCTGTTGTGTTTCAAAAGTTTCTTGAAGTGATGCTGAATCAATAAAATCCATGAAGGTCAAAGTCAGCTGCCCACAACAATTACTTGCTCTGCAATTATAGAAGGAAGTCATTTGATGGTACCTCAAAAGTTTCCAAGATGGTGCATGCTAAGCTAGGGGTACATGTAAGGATTTGATTCAGGAAATAGTGTAGAAGCCAAAAAGTGAGATACTCAAAAATATGATAAACTCCAATGGACCCATACTACATAGTTTTAAGGGTTTAGTTTGAAATATCCTACACTCTGCCTTTATGTTCCAAAATTACTAATTTATAAATTGTAAACATGCCTGAGTACGCAGACACCACAAATTTTTATTGCTGTTTTTTCCTTACCCTAGTAGTCGAAATTGAGGAATGTAACTCAGGGGTAACTTTGGAAAGTTTTGAGAGCTGTAGGATTAGGAAAGCCTAGAAAATTTACAGTCTCAAGTGAATGACAAATAAGAGGAACAGTACTCTCATTATAATGACCATTGTCAGAGCATTTCAAGTACCTTAAAAAGTGAAAAAAATTACACAATAAAACTTGGTAATAATAATTTATACTATTCAAAATGGTACCTTTAATTAATTCACTGACATGTTTGTTTCAGTGTTACCAAAATTTGTTGGAAGCAATAAGCCAGACATTACACCTCAAGCAACTCAAGCGACTGTCAATTGGAGAAATGGGAGGAAGGGACTGACGAAGGTGAGGGACCTGTTGAGGCTTACAAAGTGTACTACAAGGAGACAAGCAGATAGTATTTGGACTGAACATAATCAGAATTTTCCAGTGGTTGATCCAGATCAGACAAGTTACAGTACAGACATCGCGGGTCTGGATTGGTCTACTGAGTATGATTTCACAGTGACTGTCAAGAGACCAGGACCAAGAGGAGAAGGCAGCAAGAAAACCTACTCCACAGCAACTACATTGTGTGACGGTAGGTAATTGATTGCATTACAAAGAAAGCACATCAAACCTGAAGATTCTACAAAAACGTTGTTTGAAGTTTCAATTTTTAGTACTGATTTTTATACAAATATGTTTATGGTAATGGCTGTTCAATATATAAATTATATATATATAGCATTAAAACTGAACCCTCCCAGACTTATTCAGATCCAGAAAAGTGTAAAATGTAGCAAAATCTGTGCATGGTTACAAAAGATAAAAAATAGGAATTAAACTAGTAAATAAATATCAAGAAACGAGTAAAAAGGATCAGTTAAAACAGATAACAAGTTACTAACCTTTCTTGCATCATTTACGAATATTAGTATCTGAGCAACAAATATCTATCCTTTTCAGTACCCGAAGAAGGACCAACAATTACTGATGCAACATCTGATGATCCCCATAAACTCCAAATCACTGTTACGGTGAGGCTGCAGTCATCATTTCATGAATTTAACTTTCACCTTTTATTTTAGTTATACTGCATCACACCAGTGATAAAGTTTTGGTAATTTTACTCGTCATTCACATATTGAGAGAACTGATTACTTGGCCACAGATCAAGGAGACAAAATGGGAATGATGTTCAGATAAATGTCATAGCAAGTTAGTACATGGAAGGTGTTTCATGCATTGAAGATGCATGTAACATCCTTACAGCTTTCTTATCACAAGCCTATTGACTGTCATTAATGAACATCAAATGAAAAAGAGCTGATCAAAGACTGAAATAAACATTTGTCTTTCATCCTAAATCTCAAATTTATTCAAGCTGTGTTACTATGTCATTGCTGCATGTTTTGGCCAATTTACTTAAGTTATGGCCAAATAACGCAATGTTGCACCCTGCTTTTATAAAACATGGATTGTTTGTGTTCCATGACATGTTGGAACAGTGACTATAATTGTGCTAATGTCTCTCATGGCATTATGAAATTATATGTATCAAATACCAAAATACACATGTTCAAATAGTTGATGTTTGACATGTCAAGTTTTGAAATAAATTTATTCAAAAACAATTAGTTGGTAAGACAGAAATCAATATTTTATCTCAATTATAGAACATGGGAATAATCTTATAGGAAAATTCCACTATTTTGGCCAATGTCCACTGATCTTCTTGCCTGTAAATTCATTCATTATGATGTCTGTTTATTCATTATTATCACATGCAGCAGCATAGTATGTCATCTCTTGACAAATGATAAGGGATTTATTCTTTGGTCATTCTGCATCATGACAACCCACATCAATGTCATCAATTTTCACTCATCAGAACTTTTATGTGCTCTGCAATGTAAACGGAGTATATGGTGGCCTATATTTCTCCCATGATCAAAATTAAATGCATCTGACATTAAAATTATGAAAAAATACCGCAATTATACGGTGTCGCTCACATTTGATCAGAATTGGTACATACCAGTATGGGTACCAATTAAAGATCAACAATAAATATGTTTCATCTGTTCAGTGGAGGAAAATTCTACGTCAATGTTATGACAATGATTTCTGCACAGTACAACCAGAAAAATAACAAGAAATATTTAAACCAGAAAAACAAGAATGACAAAAATTGGACATGCTGCTACAGAGAAATAGATGTTTTGATCAAAAAAGGGCAAAAATTGTCCTAAAAACACAAATATTGAAATTTCACCACATTTTTTGCAAACAGCTTCTCAGCTTGTCAAAAGATGATCTGCAACATTTTGCGAAATCTATCAGCAATATAAATCACTAGGCCATATGTATGTTGTAGTTACAGCACGCAATCTTATTTGCGCTAGTGATATGGATGTACATTGTATCCTCAGACAGCGTCGAACTAAAAAAAATTATAAATCTGAAAATTTACTCAGAAAAAAAAATTAGCACAGCTTTTCTCATTTGGAAAAATTTTTTTTAGAAATTTACAATTGTAAAAAAATGTTCACAGTTTCATTGTGACCACCCCCTCCACCTCCCAAGATCTAATGGTCCGTCCCTTAGTTAGAGCAGGTCTGTTAATATGTAACAGTTCATAAACAATGACAGGAAATGACTCAAGGTCAGTGGAGTATCCTGTTTCAGTCATTGGCATGCCACCACTCCTGAACATTTGCAGAATTTCCCTTTTTCTTACCTCATTTGCACATTTTTGACACTGACGTGTTCATTTGAACAACGTCACATCTCAACCCCTGCATCTACCTGTACACCAAATACTGAGATGGTAGCTTAGGTGGTATGGGAGCTTTTGCGTGTGATGGACATACATCCGCACATACATACCCACGTACATACATACATACAGACACCACCTACTCACCATATTAAGCTCTTTTTGGTATTTATATAAATACCAAATATGAGCTAAAAATCAATCATAAATATTAGTCTGACAAAATACATCCTCTTTGCAAATTTTGAGTCTTTCTGTTTAGTTTTATTGCTAGTATGGGGATTCATATAATTTTGTATATCTAGATTCCACCACTGCCTGAATTTATGAGCGTTGTATGCTCACATCTTCAAGCAAAAAGTTATCGACAAACATTTGAGTTAATATAAAAGATGTAAAAAGTTATAATACTATACATGGGTCTGTAGCCTACTGACATCAGATTTAAGGATTTTGACATACACAGTAATTTCAACTTACTCTAAGTATTGAAGTCACAATTCACGGGTACTCTGAATGCATCAATTTTGATCTGTTATTTTCAAACACATAGAACAAACTGTCAAAAATGTGCAACAGTAGATGAAAAAAGACATAGTGTGGTTGCAATACTGTATCGTTTCTGTAAGTATTTATCTAATTGTTTGGGATTAACTTCATTATGTATAGAGGGATTCAATTCTTAAAAGGTGGATTGAAATTTCAATGAAATCAGTATACAATAACAGAATCTCTGTACAGTGCATTGTTTTAGCACTAAAGATGAGAATGGAAGAGCATGTGCCTTTGAGAGTAAATGTTAAAATGAAATTAGCATCATATTATTGTATAGCTTGTCGAAAGGGAAACCAGCAATGACAGAAAGAATGGTAGTTGCTTGCCAAGTTCAACCTTTATATTTAAAATAGACACAGTCTTCATATTATTGAGATGGTATCAGATCACATCGTAATAATATGCTTAAGTGTCTGTCATTACCACTTACACTCTTCATAATTTTAATCATTGTGTTTAGGCTTGAGAATTAAAGTTCATTTTATATTTAATGAACCACAGATACAATTTTCATGAGTTTTGGCATCATTGATAAGATGATGAAAATAAAAATGCCAGCTGATACTCAAAATGATAAATTTCCACGGATCTGCAAGAAGAAAGATATTTGACTCAAACACAACGAAGTTCAGAGTATAACCAAGGGATGATGTCTGATCTCTTAATAATGTCAACCTTTCTTCAGAATTTTGCATGTGATATTTAGCATAACATTTGACAGTATCACCTGCTTTTAATTTGCTGGAGGTATCTTGTTCCATATGATGCTTTTTAGTCCCCGCGGAAGCAGCGATACAATCAAATATGGCTGCCGGGCGGCCATTTTGTTGCGAATTTTTCATGTATTTGAACCATAACTCAAGTGTCCCTGAACCGATTTCGTTCAATGTTGGTACACAGATAAAGTACTATGGCATATATATGCACATCAATTTATTTTGCGATATGATCCAATATTTTATGGAATCAAATATTGTTTAAATGCAATGCTGTGCACCAATAATCCTCGAACATTTTCATCAAGAAACTGTGACGAGGTCTCATGACAACCCAGGACAAATTTATGTTCATATGTGTTATAAACCAAAGCAATCCGACTTGTAAAGTTTCTTTCATTAATGATCCCTTCACCTCTAGCTAGCCAGTACAGAAATTTTCGAGAACTTTGCGAGAAAATGGACACTTTCTTGTTTTTTTCCGAGAAGTAAGCGAGAGTACAAACTTTCTCACAAACGATTGACGAGAATTTAATGTTCTCGCAATCAGCTGGCAAGAACTGTGTTTTGTCGCTCAGCATCTCCGAGAAACTGAATTCTCGCAGTCAATCTGCGAGAAATTAGTTTTTTCACTCTGCATCTGTGAGAAATTGTATTCTTCTCTATAAGAATTTCACAAAAATTTCACAATTTCTCGCAGATGCAGAGCGAGAAAACATAGTTCTCGCTGATTGATTGCAAGAATTTAATTTCTTGCAGTTGCAGAGTGAGAAAGTACAGTTCTCGCAGCTTGATTGTGAGAAAGTATGTATTCTCACTTACTTCTCACAATAAAGCGAGAAAGTATCCATTTCTCACAAATTTCTCACAAATTTCTGTAAGTGAATAAGATTTAGTGATTATTTCCTACAACCGAAAACTTTCAAAATTATCTAAACATTATCAATTGTCACAGTAGATTCATAGAGCAGAGTGAATAGTTTATTTACCATCCCTGAGTACAGCCATAGGCTGATATGAAAGACAACATTCTACTATGGTTGCATTAACATTGTCCTGTATGTCTAACTACATTGTTTTGATCATAGTGGTTTTATTGACGGAATCATGATGCATACAGGGAGAGTAATAAGTGGAATTCTGTTTTTACAATGGATATTGGCAGTTAGTTCTATCTTTGATGATATATTGAAGAAGCATAAATAGACCTGGGTTTGTAATTCATACAGTACAAGAAGTTTGGCTGCGATACAGAGGAAAAACGTACACATTTAGATAATGTTGTTCTGAATTTAAATGTAAGACTTATCTGTGAGATGTAAGAAATGTTACAAATGTGATTAGGGTGATGAAATCTGAAAATTCTGATTGTTTACAACAAAATGAAGGTCAAAACCAAATATGGTCCCCATAAAAGATTCCATAAGTTGTATGAGGTCTGAGGTTTTGGATGATTCTCTTCATGATATGATGCATCCCCATAACCACTCTTCTTGAATTCCAGTGTTTTCGACTTACAATGAAATTAAAACTTTAGTGTTATTTGAAATAATAAACTGCCCCTTTGAAAGATATTTGATGGGTAGTCTTTGCCTCCTACCCAAAAGCAATTGCAACTTCATGTAGTTTGTTAGCATTTATTATACATCCCCATTGTAATTTGGCTTCACACTCTATGAATCCCTGAATGTCGTGTTGCATACCAAACTTAAGAAATTTAATCATTTGAATTTTATGTAGGTTCCTGGGCCATCAAAGATAAGATGTGACAGTAATGGATTTATCGAGAGGTTCAGTATAAAATACAGGAAAGCAGGCACACAAGAAGAATATGTTGAAAAAACTGATTCAGATGGCAGTGCCCGATCATTTGAAATTACTGGGTTGGTAGCGTATACAGAATATGAAGTGGTGGTATCATATTTAAACAGAAATGAACAAAGTCCTTTGAGTTCACCAAAAATAGAAAGAACAGATGAAGATGGTAAGTTGAATTTTTTGTAGTTTTAATTTGACACCAGTAGATTACTTGACTTGTGATTTTTTCAGTTGTCTGTATTTACTGAACGCAAACAAAGTCAAACACAGTAATTTTGTGCTGTCAAGATGAGCTACGTCATACTTTATTAGGACGAACAAAAAAACTTGTGCTGTTCTGATAACCTGACCTACCCTACATGTATTTTTTACCTGCTGACCCTAAACTTTTTAGAACTACGTAAACATAGAAGTAAACTAAAAGAAAGAAAAAAACCCAGTAAAATCACGCGTTCGTTACTTTGCATTTGATTTTTGCTTGAACGAGGATGTCTTTTATGTTTTTTTCCTTTTATATGTATGATACATTTTTCTGGAAATGTTGTGGCCAGTGTTTGACCGCCCTGAACCCCTGAAAAATGCATATTTAAAAATAAAAATATTTTGGGAAAAAAAATCCTGCCGACCTACCTACCCTATTTTTGAAAACCATGTTATCAGAACAGCACAATTTATATTTTTTGGCCTTACCACCTCAAATTCTTGTTTGAAATCTTGTGACAGCTAGCTTACATAGTAGAATGGTGGTACACAAGTACCCCACAAACAGTATCCTTCATAAACAGCAATTACTGTCTCATGCTTCCAATAATTGTTTTCAAAACTATTTTTGCTCTGAGGATTCCCTGTTGCATGGACCAGTGGATTGACCAAGAGTGACATAATTGGGAGAGCATTCTTCATAACTGATCAAAACCTTTTTTCAATAAAACAGATTATTGACAGTATATTAATGGCGCAATATGGTGAGCACTGTGATTGCTTGCGACAAAAAAATAATGTTTTCTTTTGATATTATATAGCACAGTTGGAATGTGCATTTATATTTAGGAAAAAATCATGAAACAACAGCTGAGCAATGAAATATTATCTTTATGTTGATACATATTGCCACAATTAGAATAACTAGTGATGAAGTTGTTCGTGGATTAGTGTATCTATTGGTGTTTGGTTGCATGTGCCCTGAATGGTTATCAGATCAGTAGGTCCTTGCATGAAGTTTGTTAACTCTTATACTCATTCTTTCCTAATCCATCCTACACGTCCAACATTAGTCTGGCACTCGCGTTCTTCCCTGTCAAGCAGTTGGAACACGCGCGCGCCCTTCACAGACGCGACGCGGATCCCAGGTCTGGACGTTCTTGCAAGCGACCGGTCGGATTTCTGCCTGATCCGGGTACTTTATAGAACTCCACACATCCGTCATCAGAAACAAATGACAAGTACCATTGCCAAATAAAATTTAAAAATGACAAATGAAAACATACCGCGTATATAGGTCTACTAGCTACTAGTATAATATCCTCTCCGCCCAGTAAGATAGGTATTTCTTTTGGTGGCACTACCTTATGAATATTCATATCCTTGCAAGAACCGACAGTCGCTGTGTCTGGCAGCGCGTCGTCAAAGCGTAGCCTTCGAATGCAGGCCATCGCGGCGCACAAAACAAGGCACAGCGACTGTGGAGAGTCTAGTCCAACATGAGCATGACCATGTTTTGCCATTGCTAATTGAGGCCGGGTAATAAGTTATATCAGCTTACATGTACCTAATTGCTGCCATGTTGTTGCATAAATATTATGTGATTCAGCCTGTTGATTTTCACTTCTGACACAATGTCAAGACTGATAGACATTATGTACTTCGTAAAAACAGTTTATGGCTGCCAGAATTCATACATTCACATGATATTGTATTCCTCCATCTCAAAAGGTTGGATGTATCTGAAGCAAAGGGAGCTGTATGTAGGTGTTGATAAATCAAATTTTATGATGAAACATCTGACTTTTACTTTCGGAATTGACAGAAACTTATGTAAAGCAGTGTATGACTGAGACATTAGACAAAGTCTTCAATGTTCACACAGACATGTAATTCCGCCCTGGCCTGAGTCACAGGCAATGGATATTCTTATTTGTTCAGTGGCAGAGAGACTACTAATAAGTAAAATGTCAAATTTCAACGAACTCACTGGAACGAAATATTTTGACCACTATCAGGCTCATACATGTACTTTTCTTATCGTGTACAGAAGAAATTCATATCATGTGCTTATTTTTGTCATGGATGGAGGCTTTATATGAGAGCATAAGTCAGCTTTCTCATTTTATATTGTGTCATTTACGATTATCAATAATTTTCAAAATGAGAATATATGAGAATATATGAAATTTTTTCCTGAAATTAGTGTTATGATGCGGTAAGTTATGTTTATTTAGTCGTTTACGTACATGGGTCACCTCCATGGATAATATTTTTAGCTCCCATATATGCGTATGTATATATACAAATGTGAGGTATTCTTATAAGGTGGCAAAATGGTGTCTGTGTGTATGTATGTCTGTTAGTCCGTCCAGATCTAAAACTCCTAAACCGCAACGGCTGCCGTCTTAGTATTTGGTGTACAGGTGCACCTAGGGGCGGAGATGTGAATTTGTTCAAATGAACGTGTCAATGCCAAAAGTATGCAAATGAGTTTAAAAAGGAAAAATCCTGCAAATTGCTTAAACTCTGTAGACGTCAGTCAGATTGGGTTGAAACTTAGTACGCAGATTCTTTAGGTATTCTAAATTATGTGTGCACAAATTGGGGTGAAATTTGCATGCTTGTATTTTTAGGGTATTTTTTTCCGTTTTTAGTCAAAAAATCTAATTCTCTAAAATCGCTTGTCTGATCGCTCTGAAAGTTAATATTCATATTCCTCAGGATGACCTCAGTCAGGTTTGTACGAATTGTATTGATATTTTCATATTTGTAATTTTGGGGCAATTTCCCAATTTTTGGTCAAAAAATTTTTTATTAAAACTGCTGATCTTATAGCTTTGATATTTGGCATAAAGGTATCTAAGATTTATCTCATATAATGTATTGAAGCTAGGTTGAAACTGGCGATTTTTTTATTTTTGGGGCAATTTTTGCCTTTTTGGTCAAATTTTTTTTTCTCCTAAATGTACTATTCTGGTAGCTTTGATCATCAGGTTCCTAGGGTTTATGTTAATAAGATATATTGAAATTAGGAGGCAATCTGCAATTTTTTATTTTGGGAGCAATTTTCTCATTTTTGGTCAAAAAAATTTGTTACTCAAAATTTACCAGTCTGATTGCTTTGATATTTAGTAAACAGGTTCCTAGGGTTTATGTTAATATGATATTTTGAAATTAGGTTGAAATCTGGAATTTTGAATTTTTGGGCAACTTTGCGAAACTGTCAATTTTACAGGGATATCTTTCATTTTGTATTTTTAAGATATTTTTGGGGGTAATTTTATACCTACTGGAACTAAGAGCAGTGTTCGCGGTGACTTTTTTCTCCTAGCGTACGGCATACGCATTAGTCTGCTAAGATTGCGTAATGGCTGGATTTGAGTGCGTAATTTCACTTCCGCACTCGATTGATGAAAAAACTGACAGCAAAATACAATGTGCCGTTGAATAAACCTACACTACATATTCGGATTGTACGATGTAACATTATTTTAATGAAAACAGTTTAACGAACAACTTGAACAATGTTGAAACGTAACAGCGTCAAAATACATTGGGCAACCCAAAAGTTAGAGTTATGGCAGCTTATCCAGACGGTTTCTGGACGTTTCGTCACCAAGTCGTTTCTGCACAAGACGTTTCAGCCTTTGAATTTCAGGCCCCAAGTCCGACGTTTCGGCACCGCAACCCAAGACGTTTCGGCACCGCTGAAGGCTACCTGTGGGAACTAGTGCTGGAGCATAATGTTACAAATCAAAGTACTAAAAAGTATAGAGTCAACTAACATTCACGTACATGCTTTAATCCTTGTGAGAACATGGGAAGAGACCGTACGAAAAAACTTCGTGTCATTATGAAATCTGTGACACAAGTTTATCGATATCAATAGCCGCCGACACGGCAAAAGTTTGAAAGCGGTGACGAAACAGCACGGCAAAATTCACACAAAATGCACATTAAGTACTGGTCAGAACGCAAAGGTCACGCTTAGGAATATGACCGATCAGTCAATTACTGAATAGTTTGAAAAAAAAATCGAAACACAGATGCCGAAACGTCTTGGGTTGCAGTGCCGAAGTGACTTGGGCCGGAAATTGAGAGGCCGAAACGACTTGGGCCGAAACGACTTGGTGCCTGAACGGCCAGTTACCATCCAGACACTTCTGCAGTGTTCAAAATTTATTTGGATTCCGACGAGCTCTACCGATGAATCATTTTTTTCACGGACTCGTAGAGCAAAGTTGAAAGAAAACAGATTTGTCTGCTTCGACGCCATGCTGCATGTATGCTTGATCAAAATTGGGAACAGCGAGACGCGATGATCGTGCACGGTCGGCATTTATATAATTTGTCGCAACATTTCTGTCAATCACTCACTTTCAGAAACTATCGCTCGCCTGAAAATTAGCAACGTAATTCATAGGCACAGCTGACATGATAACGTGCCTAACGTGATAACGTGTGGAATAAGATGCCGATTTTTCAGACAACGCCAAGAGAATCCGAAACTTTCCACACAACATGAGTGATTGACAGAAATGTGTTGCAACAAATTTCGTCTGGTTGTCGCCTAAGGTCAGTCGTGGGGAGTGCTTTCGGTGTTATCCTTTGCGTATAGAAAACGCAAAACGATGAAGAAAATGCGTAGAGAGTCAATTTCAATGCGTAAATACGCATGATTTTTGCGTAAACGCGAACTCTGTAAGAGTATATAATGTGGTGAGTTAGTAAGCATTTGATATGGTAAACTGTATTCGGTGATGAAATGCAGTAAAAAATTCATTAGAAAACATAGATTAGGTGATTTTAGCAAGTTTAGTTTCCAACAAATATATTCCAAAATATTTTTAATGTTTAAAGGTGGAGTCTCCCTTTAAAAGGGCGCTACGGAAGCTATGGCGGCGTTCATTGTGTAAGTGGACACCAAACAGGCAACACTCGGGCACATGCTCCAGAAAATGCCACTTTTTAGTTTTTTCTGGCCACAAAAACGCAGACAGACTGCCAAGTGGTCAGCACGAAGCTGCTGCCGATCGAACTCTGTGGTTATATTCAAATTCTAACGCGACTGGAAGACGATTTTTTAAGAAATTCGAGCGTTGGTGGTGGGAAATCAATGACCGTTGGCGATTTGAACCGAACGTCAATCAAACGCTTGTATAAACTCTATTTGCAGGATTAGCAAAAGGTTGAGATCAGTTTTTACCTTCTCGTGTCTATTTATAGACAGAGAAGGTATTAGAGTTGAAAACAGTATGCTGGTGTCAACTACTTCCGTCTGTCAATACTTCCGTCTGTCAAGATCCGTTGATGTCATGCCATTGTGATGGGTCATATCATAAACTGGTGGGGGTGTTCATGGTTCAGGTTGAGATGTGGGAGAACGATTTGAGCTGTGACAAAAATCAAAAGGGACTGAGCGGCATAGCCACAGTGTTTAAGCCTTTCTCCAAGGTTCTTAGTTGACTACGATCTATTACAGACTACACTGAGCTGACATTAGGGGTACTCACTTTGTGTTTGCTCACTCTGTGTGCGCTAGTGTTTGGTACTGAGTTGCGTGGATATCCCCTCATGGCCTCACGTGATATGGGCCTGTTGCATAATCTGCAGATGATCATATGCGATATGCCTCTGAGTCTGAAAACAGTCATTGTATAAGCCTGTCGGCATTTTCCTTGCATTTTTTCTCATTCAATTTTGCAAAATATCGGCAAGTACCTCAATATTTCAAGAAAACTCTTTCTTCCCAATCGTTTCCTGGAGTTTGAGAGTCATATGAACGAAAATGAGTGAAAGTTTTACACAGGAAAATCAGACGTCGGCCATGTTCAATGTTTACAGTACAATCAGAAGTTTATGTGGAGGAAATAACTAACAAACACTGTTCATGATGCCCGCCCTCTAGAGGCAGACCTTCCTTTATGAAGTACCACATTTGATGCTTGTGGAAAGCTTGACCACACAAAGGAGCATTTTAACTTTTAGAAAATGACAAATTGAATAAGAAGGTATTCTGAAAATGTCAAATACTGAGGAAAAATTCGCAAATATTCAAAATAAACAGATCAGCTATAAAAAACAATGAAAATGTTTATGATCAAAAGTTTTTGAGATGCGCACATTTTAACAAATACAGAAATTATTAACATTATAAATATAAGACCAAACTATTTTTTCAGGGATGGGACAGGTTGGAAATGAGGGGTGAGAGACAAAGGCACTCCTATTGCTGCATGTGGATGCAGCCACACCATTTCATTTACAGCATACTTATTCACTGTGTTGTGTTCAAGTTCCATATTGTACTGACTGTCATACAAGGATAACATAAGCAAATCAAATCAAATTAGAAAAGGATCAATGCTGTTGTGTGGATTTTGCTGAACATGGCTGATTTTAATATTTTGCCCTATATATTTGGTATCCAGCAAAGGCATATTTTGATGTAAAGTCAAAATTAACACTACATTGCTGACAATATATGTTACCGTTTCTGCATGAACTTTTCTTTTTTAAATTATAGTATAGTAGTACTTAGAACAGATTAACAATTATCGTGATGTCAACCATAATTTACATCACAAAGACTGTAATTCTGCCAATTTTTTTTATTTTTCAGTCATTTTATAAATTTTGCACTGCACAAGATGATTGAACAAATTGCAATGTTTGAATTTGTAAACTCAAAGAATAAAAATCCTTTGGTCACAGATCAAATTATTTTTGAAAATAAATTTACTCTTAAACACTTTTAGCATATATTCTTTACACGGTCATGTATTTCAAGGAAAATATGCCTATTAAAAACAGTAATTTCTTCACTTTCAATTTTTTTCAATACTATGACAATTATCAGCCATGAAGTTTTACAAACACAAGACCAGATAAGCGTTTTTCATAATTTCCACAGGACTCTTTGGAAAATCCATTAAAAACACTTAAAAGTGACTTAAAATGATCACTTGGTATACATTTAATTTACAGATGCCAGGTTGTGTATATCACATGCACTCAGGTCAGTAGGGAAGTGCGTCATTACTATTTTGGACTGTTAATTCTTATTTCTGAATTATTTAACTTTTTTCCACATTGAACTATCTTTAGGCAATTTACTGTAGCTTAGAATTTTTTGATTGATGTATTTAATCATCTTTTGGGTTCTTTGAGTCCATATCCCACCTCATGCCCCTACATCATCAACTATTTACCAACAACTCCATGCCAACAACCAATTACCTGACCTGGCCACACATTAGAGAAGGTACAGCGTCATTGACGGTATTTTATAATTATTGTTATAGAAATCAAACATCGTACTGGCCAAGTGTTTGACTGGGAGGAGAACTCCACTAATGCGAGAACCAGGGATTGAAAATTGCGGCTTTAAAGAGTATCAAGGTTGTAAATAGTTGACACACTTCCTGCCATCTGGTCATTGTATATCTCATGCAAAGATGGTCAATACAAAGGGGTGGACCATTTGATATCCTGGGGGGGGGGTTCCTGGCAGATTTTGAAAAAAATTCCAAACAAATGTCAATAAAAAAATCAGCCAGAGAAGGTTTGACAAAAAGAAAAGGTGGGAGAATGGGAAAAAAGAATGTACAATGGATCGGATAAAAAAGAAAATGTACCTCATCAATCGAATCTTCCAGATAGCCCTCCCCCCCTTCATCAAATGGTCCACCCCTGATGTATTTTTGTGCGCAATTAACCATGCAGTGTATTTTAGTTTAAGATGTCAAGTTAGGTAAGGATTTGAAAGGAATAGTCAAGTTCACCACAGTTAAATTTCTTAACTCATATAGTGGTGCGGCATAGCAAACCAATTGTGCATTTTGTGATAAAAGCACCAAACTTGCCTCAGATGTGTCTTAATATGTGCTGAACAAATTCAGATACCGAGCCACTGAAAATCTACCAAAGCGTTGCCATGGCAACAATTTTCTCAAAATGGCTGCCAGACAGGTATTTCTCACCTAGTAAATGTCAACTGCAGAAGTTGTTGGGTAACTTTAGGTTGGATATTTTCAATAAGAAACTGTGAAAAGAGTTATTTGAAAATTCTTTTAAATTTTCTTCACCACCTGACTTGTTAAACGGGTAAATACAGACAAAAAACACAATTCTTATGCATAAAATGCACGGTATTAGATCCTATAAAAGGATGACGCTATGTCAGCAGTCAAGAAATATTAGGCCGTGGGCTAGAGGGGTCTACTTGCACCCCCAGGATAAGAAACCTGTCTGCGCAGAAGCCTTTAATTAGGATCCCTAGAATACAAAACAGAATTTTGACAGAAAAAATATAGGGATGCAATAACTGTTATGGTCGACTTTTGAACGGTACCGCAAAATAACCATTTTGCTACCCACGTGCATTTTTCTTGTAGTACTTGTAAGTCATCTGCTAAGTTTTTTTTTAACATAACCTGACTTGTCGGATATCATTAGAAGGAAATTTATTCCTCTTTAAAACGACATATGTAATATGCAATATCTTCGATAGAGTTTTTATGAAATGGGACCAAAACTTACCCAATACCCCAAAAATCTGAAATTCTACCAATTTTTTACCTTGGCATTACACAAAAGGCAATGCTTTGTATGACATCTGTTTATTTGCTACAGGGACTTGTCAAAATGTGAAATAGACTTTTGATAGGAAAGATATTGTGATGCTATAGGTCTACCGGTCATACTTTGAAGGGTTCCGTAAAATTACAGTATTGCCAACTCGCATGCATTTTCGTTAAACCTTTCTTCTTGTAAGTCATATGCTGAGCTTATTTTTTTACATAACCTAGCTTGTTGGTAACATTGGAAAGGGATTTTATTGTTCTTTTAGATGACATATTTTAATATGCAATATCTTCCATAGCTTTTATAAAATATGACCAAAACTTACCCTATACCCCAAACTTTATATTGCAAATTACTGTCACTGCTTATCTCAAATTCTACCAATTTTTACCTAAACATATTAAAAAGGCAATTCTCTGTATGAAATCTGTTTTATTAGCTCCTCAAGGAGCTATTAGAATTGAAAACTAGAAATGGCGGCGTCAAGTTTTACTTCCTTCTGTCAAGACTTCCTTCTGTCAAGATTTGGCCAACTAGCTTCCGTCTGTGTGACCATGTGTCATGTGATAAACTGGTGGTGGCCAATTAGTGTGAAATTTGATAAAGCTGCAGAACTTCATTAACCAAGGTGTTGTTTTAATAGATGTGTATTAGCAATTTTTATGACATTAACACAGCAGGGCTTTATGTGGTCTTGTTACATCTTTAATCAGCTACATGCTCTCAGTTACACAACACACCAGGGCCACATCCATGAATGTCAGACAGAGAAACATAAACAAATCACCACACTTTGCAATGTCATGTATCTTTCATTAGCTACTATAGATTATAGACTATAGTCTATAGAAGCTATTGGGAAGGGTATCCGTCCGGGGTCAGTCTGTATGTATGATGTATGTATGTATGTATGTATGTATGTATGTATGTCCGTTTGTGAGGCGTCCGTCCACTCAAATATCTCGAGAACCGCACTACTTACTGATTTGATATTTGTTGTGTAGATGAAAAATATGATTTTGAGAAACTACTTTTTAATTTATTGATATTGTTGAAAATAGGCAAATTAATGCCAAAAAGGCGTTTTTGGTAAAAAATCTTCTTCTTCATAACCACTGGTCAGACAGCTTTGTTATTTGGCGTACAGGTCCCTAGTGACAACCCACTTGGATTTGTTCAAATTGTGATGAAATATGCAAATCTGTATTTTTAAGGAATTTTTTTTGTCATTTTTTCATCAAAATTTGACTTACATTGTATGTAATTCTTGTACTGTATAAACCCTATCAATTCACCAGAAAAAAATAATTAATATGATTTTAAATAATTGAATTATTTAGGAAATCATCAAAGCCAAAATAATTTTAGTGTAGAATTATCAGAAAGTTCAACTTTTTTGACAGTTCATAGTGAAATGCTTACCATCTTGGAGGATTAAAACATGTAAAGGCAACTTTCCTGAATCCAAACTTTGACATATTCTGAACCGTCATTTATTGTGCCCTGTATGTTATCTAAAAGAAATTGCTCAAAATAGTTTGTCATGATAGGGTGGTCAAATAAATAGAGATAGAGAAAGTTCTAATTTCCATTTATGGTTGACTTGGTAAGGATAAAATAAAATTACTTTTTGAGGAAAAATAGAGTGGTCAATTAAAAGAGTGGTCAAAGTGATAGGGTTTTTATGGTAAAGCTTGGCTGTAAGATTCCTCATGTGCTATTTATAGCAATTACGCAATCTGTGTAAACAGTGCAATGAAAACCCTACATGATGCTTTTGATGACCTTGAAGTTCTTAAGTTTCAAACATTTGTCTCTTCAGTGTGCTTTCTCTGAGTACGTACAGTCTCAACTTATTCAACAGAACTTACTTACAATGTTAATTTGAAAGTTAAAATGTGCTTGGTTAATAGGATGAAAATACTGATAAATATAAAACCAAATATGAGCTAAAAAGATAACCAGCTTAAGATTCTTTATAACCTGACAAATGACATTTGATATTTGATATTTGTTGTGTGGATAAAATATATGATTTTGAGAAACTCTTTTATTAATTTTTGATATTGTTGAAAATATGCAAATTAGCACCAAAAAAGGCGTTTTTGTTAAAAATCTTCTTCTTCATAACCACTGGTCAGACAGCTTTGTTATTTGGTATACAGGTCCCTAGGGATAACCAACTTAGATTTGTTAAAATTGTTATGAAATATGCAAATCTTTATTTTTACGGATTTTTTTTTCCATTTTTGGTCAGGCCATCCTGAAATGAGCTATCAAAGATATCCACCTTCTTCATCAATACCCCTTTTCCTGCCAGACAATATCACTTCCCCATCCGCCAAGTCAGTAAAAAGCGGTTTTGAACCAAAACACGACGTATTTTCACCCACTTGGCTTGGTATGTTATAGCATCTTTAGTCCAAAAATATCAAGTTTACAGTATTTATGTTTTCAACAGCCCTCAAATGTACAGTATTATGTTAAAATACACTATATGGAATATGTTGTGTTTCATTAATTTTAATCATCTTGACCTGATGGTGAAATATGGACTTGGCAGGAAAAGGGTTAATGTGTCTCAAAAGGTTATTCTCTACATAACACAGCAGAGCTCTGTCAACTGTTGAGTCGCTTGTTTTTTTCAAAACCGCTGGTCAGACAGCTTTAATATTTGGTTTACAGGTCCCTAGGATGACCTTAGTGAGATAATTTCATACAAGTCAGGAAATACTTAATTTTGTATCCATGTCTATAGTAGCTTCAGGGACTTGGGCCCTATGTTTTTTATTTGTGATAAACAGTGAGCGTGAAAGTTCAGGTAGCTTTGGTAATTGACCGGCTAGACCAGCATCATATAAACTTACATGTTCAAAATACATTTGTAAATGTATTCGTGGAGTTCCTGATTGGACTCAATGGTGCACTGCAAGAACCTTTTAAACATAACGATTCTAATAAAACGTAAAAAAAGACAGTTTGTTACAAGGCATCCTTTTCACTGAAAACACTTGCAAACATGATTATGATGTGTTCTATTACTTGTACTTCATTTCATTATACCATTTAGACAAATTTTCACTATTGTTTCTATTTTTAGCTTTAAGGTATTTTTAAAGTTGTAACAGCTCTAGTACTTTCTCTTTCGTTCTGTTTTTGAGGTATACTGTGATGAGAATGTTCCCTCACAGTATTTCATGATTCGATTCATTTGTAAGAACTAGGATTGCAATGATTAGACCGTTGTAAGCAACAGATAACTTATCATTGTGTCCAATCGTCAGGAATTCCCAAAATTGTTTAATATGTAGATTCACTGAGACTGGACTAGCGAAAATTTCAAAACCTTCCTGAACTTTCAAGCTCATTTGTTCATCACAAATAAAAAAGAAAGATACATGACATTGCAAAGTGTAGTGATTTGTTTATGTTTCTCTGTCTGGCGTACAGTGGAGTGGCCCTGGTGTGATGTGTAACTGAGAGGTGTAGCTGATTAAAGATATAAACAAGACCACATCAAGCCCAGCTGTTAATGTCGTAAAAATCGCTGATACACAATACCTTGGCTAATTAAGTTTTGCAGCTTGATCGGATTTCACTCTAACTGGCTGTCAACTTCAATCTGTTTTTGGTACACAGAAAACTATGGGAGCAAAGTTTTTCGACAAAATGTCACATGACCAGCCACTTCCTGTGTTAATTATACACATACCTAATTCTGGGCTTAATAATAGAGCCATAGTTCTGATTTTTGGTATGTAGGGATAACTATGGGATACAATTTTTTTGACAAAATATCACGTGACCTTGATGACCTTTGACCCCAAATATACATATATGTCCATAACTCAGTAACCACAAGGGCTACACCCTTCATATTTGGTATGATGGGACACCTAATGATGACGCATCCTGTACCTCATTAATTATGCATGTATCTAATTTTGGGCCAGTCAATAGAGCTGGAAGTCTGATTTTCGGTATATAGGGATAACTATGAGATACAATTTTTTTTTACAAAATATTATGTGACCTGGATGACCTTTGAACCCAAATATACATATATGGCCATAACTCAATAACCACAAGTGCTACACCCTTCACATTTGGTATGATGGGAGACCGTATGGTGCCATATCCTGTACCTTATTAATTATGCACATATCTAATTCTGGGCAAGCCAATAGAGCTAGAGGTCTGATTTTTGGTATATAGGGATAACTATGGGATACAATTTTTTTTGACAAAATGTCACATGACTTCAATGACCTTTGAGCTCGATTACACAAATACTACTGTAGCCTTTCATCTTTTTTGCATATTTATTTCTCTATTGCACCTGTGCAGACAGAAAGATGGTAAACATTTTGCAGAATTACTTAATCGTCTCAGAGTTGGCCAATATACACAAGAAGATATAAACCTACTTCAGCAAAAGGCTGATGAATTTTCTGGTCAAGCAGATCAATGTGAAATGCAATTCAATTGTAATGTATACTACAAATTTAAATGTTGAAAAACACAATGACGCAATTTTTACTAGAGTGCTGACAGAGAAATTACGTTGGCTCTCCTGCATTCCAATGCAGTAAATGGCGCTTACTCACTTTACTAGTCGCCTAATAATAAACCGCCACATACTCCATCTGGATAGATTGATGTTAATGTATGCAACTTATTTTTAGCTACTATAGACTATAGTCTATAGAAGCTATTGGGATGGGTATCCGTCCGGCGTCCGGCGTCAGTCTGTATATATGTATGTATGTATGTATGTATGTATGTATGTATGTCCGTTTGTGAGGCGTCCGTCCACTCAAATATCTTGAGAACCGCAGTACTTACTGATTTGATATTTGTTGTGTAGATGAAAAATATGATTTTGAGAAACCTCTTTTTTTAATTTTTTGATATTGTTGAAAATAGGCAAATTAATGCCAAAAAAGGCGTTTTTGGTAAAAAATCTTCTTCTTCATAACCGCTGGTCAGACAGCTTTGTTGTTTGGTATACACGTCCTAGGGACAACCCCACTTAGATTTGTTCAAATTGTGATGAAATATGCAAATGTGTATTTTTAAGGAATTTTTTTGTCACTTTTGGTCAAAATTTGACTTACATTGCAGAGTTCGCGTTTACGCAAAAATCGTGCGTATTTACGCATTGAAATTGACTCTCTACGCATTTTTTTCATTGTTATGCGTTTTCTATACGCAAGGATAACACCGAAAGCACTCCCCACGACTGAGCTTAGGCGACAACCAGACAAAATTTGTTGCAACACATTTCTGTCAATCAGTCATTTTGTGTGGAAAGTTTCGGATTCACTGGGTATGGCGCGTAATCCATGCCAAAATTAATACCTTACATTTTGAGCCAAACTTCATTCAACTCTCGCTCAGTGCGACCCAACTGTGGCCACCTTCATTCGGCTCTCGCTCAATGCGATTCAACTCTCGCTCAGTGCGACCCAACTGTGGCCACCTTCATTCGGCTCTCGCTCAATGCGATTCAACTCTCGCTCAGTGCGACCCAACTGTGGCCACCTTCATTCGGCTCTCGCTCATGCGCGACCCAACTGTGGCCACCTTCATTCGGCTCTCGCTCAGTGCGATTCAACTCTCGCTCAGTGCGACCCAACTGTGGCCACCTTCATTCGGCTCTCGCTCAGTGCGACCCAACTGTGGCCACCTTCATTCGGCTCTCGCTCAGTGCGACCCAACTGTGGCCACCTTCATTCGGCTCTCGCTCAGTGCGACCCAACTGTGGCCGACTTCATTCGGCTCTCGCTCAGTGCGACCCAACTGTGGCCAACTTCATTTAACTATCGCCCAATTCCATCCAATATTGTCGCCAACCTATCCACTTTCACGAAACTCAATGCGACTCCTGTAATGCATTCGCTTTCCGCCGCGACTCGTTTGAATCATGCTCCCTAGATTACCTTTGAAGCTCAACTCATTTGATGACTCTGCCATAGTCCCTCTGACTCTGCATTCGTCTTGCTTTTTGAGCTGAACGCATTCATGTCGGGGGATATTCCGTGTTTGGGGGGGGGGCTTGGTTGGGGCGAACCATTTTTGAAATGGGCGCCACAGCATGCGATTCAAATGAAGACACTTTTGAGTTGAAACAAATCACACGTGATTTAGAGTCCATTGCATTTACTTTACTTATGTGAAGGTGATTCTATGTTATGTTATCGACTCTGATTTTACTTCAAATTGACCGTGCCAGAATGTGGTTCATGGCAGCCAACCCATCATTAAAGTGACCAACTTTGCCATACTACACGAGACGTCACAGGGCATCATAGTGACGTCACATGACGTCATTAATATATTCATATGTTTTCTGTCATTGTCCTTGGGGATCCAAATATTCAACCCAAAAGTCTGTTGCGGAAGTCCAGATTTACAGTTCCAACAAAGTTCTTGTTATCACGTCGTCTAGCTATATAAATAATTCTGTTGTCTTCAATGGATTAGGAGTTCGTTCGCGCAAATATTGTTTCCAATAGCAATACATTAAACCAAGCGACGGTATACCGCTCAATTTCGACTAGATCCCTTTTAGAAAAAATTTAACTTATTTTTGTATTACATTTTTATTACCACAAATGTGATGTAAATTCTCCATTTACAAGCAAACAAAATTATTATTATTATTATTATTATTATTATTATTTTATGCTCTCGCTATCACTCGTGCATATGTCGTGAATTGGTCAAAATCTCGATGTATACCGTTGCTGGGTGTGCTTTATTGCTTAAATATTTAATACCGATTATTAGCTAAGAATAAAATGATGTCATTCTTCCCATACCCGTTGTATTTACCAGAGTTTCTAATTCTGTTTTGATTTTTTTGATTTTTCTCCCTTTACAGTAATTTTTACCTCGCGTGCGCATGCGCGCAGCGAGGTTATGTCGCAGCGATGTCTGTCTGTCTGTCTGTCTGTCTGTCTGTCTGTTGGTCCATTTTCTCAAAAACGGCTGAACGTATTTCAGTCAAATTTGGTAGACATCTTCAGAATTCAAATGGCTAGAACTGAAAAGGTTTTGGTGGGCGTGGCTTGGATATTAATGAAGTTATGAAAGTTTTAATTTTTCTGTTACGCCGCGTATGACAAGTGAAAACAATCGACTGTTTGAGGGCGCTGTGAAATGTGCTTGTCCAGGTTGGCTACAGCTGGATAGCTCTGGTTTCAACCACGGTCCCTCCGTGTTTCAACCTCGTATTGAACATTAAAAATATGATATTTTATTACTCATTCAACTCACTATTCAAGATAAAATATCGTTTAGCAAATTAGCTTCATCCTTGGTAATTGATTGTTTCCCTCGCTGCTCGATCGCCAGAAATGAGTACATACGTTCTTAGCCCTGCGTACGATGCTGTGTGTTCCGCTACAGCTATTAATAGCCCCGCTCACCACAGCCCTGCAAAGACCCGTACGTAGAGTTGGTGACTTCAAATCCATTTTGGACTTGACGTAAAAAGCCAAATTACTGCCGAAATTCAGCGTTCTTGGGCCCAAGTCGTATCCCTGCCTACCGCAGCTACTCGATCGCTTCCAAAAATGCCAGTCTTTTATTCTTTTTTCGTAATAACCGTCGATGTCGGCAACTCTCTTGCTAGCCCTGCGTACGTACGCAGTGTACGCTGTGCATTCCCTGTGTGCGTTCCTAACACACAGCGTACACTGCGTACGTAATACGTTCTCTACCTAGCCTCATGGCATGGAAGTGCTGATGAATAATAACTTTGGGTCAAAGGTATTGAAGTGTCCAATCAGGTTCGTGCACAGAGTCCAAGGCCATGACCTACTTCATGTACTGCTGCACTGTTTTGATTTTGCTTCGCCAAGAAACGTATTCGTCATTGTCCATAGAAGTATGTTTGCTCTCCTTTGAGGTTGTTTGTGAAACAAATTCCGGGATAGGCCTTGGAATGCATACGATCGGCATCGCGGCAGTGCATGTAGCTAGCCGTACGAGTATGGCGAGAGTGTCCGGCTTTGGCTACGCCGCCTCCCACCTCCGGTAGGCGGCGTAGCCCCCGGCGTAGCCAAAGCCGGACACTTTTGCCATACTCGTAGGGCTATGCATGTAGCGTACCATGCTTGTGTAACTGCCGAGCTCAACGTGCATTCACGGTTGATACTCGTGTACAATCATGATGTGTTCAATTCTGATGAAGATTCATAAGTCTTAGTTTTGCAGTCTTTTTTCCGTACGATAATCCTGACAATACGTGTTACTGTTAGACGAGGTGGCCATTTTATGATAAGTTTCAATACTGCACAGCTACATAGCGTCACTATCGTGTGATCGAGGTACAGCGTTGTTGAACGGGATACAGAAACTCTGCAGAGGGAGAAACGATCGTTGACATGAACAGTCAATGTACTTCAGCACGTAGTCCGCAGATAGCGGATCGAGAAAATAAACGTGTCCCAGTAAATAACGGAATATTTATGTACATTAACTCGATATAATCAAATTTCCAGCTCATCGCAAAAAAATGTATTGCAAAGATTAATTTGTCACTGACAAATACTGCACTGTATGGAAAAAACAGTCTGTAGAATAGTTCAACTTCAACTGGTAGGCATAGTATTACCCGAGACAAACACTTGTGTTGTCAATTTTGATTTCATTTCATAAACTTCATACTTCATCGAGTATCGTGTATTTCAGCCTTGTGAAGCCATTTTATTGATATTTTCAATTTTTGTCTTGGCTTTGTTGTTGAACATGTTGAATCGTCTCCGTGGACATGTACGCAAAAGTGTGACGGGGTCGAAGTGACTTGGGTACCTGGGGCCGACCAAAACCAGTGTGAATTACTGGGGTCAAAGCGGACAGCGGCCGGGATGACGTGTTCCCAAGCGAGCTACCTTCAGAAGTCTGTTTCATCGCAACTTTTAAAACCCGTCATTTATTTACTGATGTTATTCTCAGCATCACAAACATATACGCCTCTGCTATGTATCACAGCAAATAGTTATATTTGAGCGCCCCGTAAATGGGATCCTCGTTTTTTTGCGAACCCGGAAGTGTGTCTTGCTCAATGCATTCCTACCCATAGCGAGGGAAACTGCCCGCGTTCCCATGCTCCCATGCACCCTTTTTCAATGCCAGTGCAACGCCATCTGTGCAAAATTTGTGGTGGTATGGTCCCGTTTGATGGAAAACCTCTCTTATTCTAACAATGACGTAGTTGACTTTGGACTTCGATTTCGTAAATGTGATGTCCATGCAGTGAGTTTGGGTTGGCGCGCTTATAATGTAGCTCTGCATGGCAGGGCTGTGTGTTACCGGCGTTACACGGCCTCCCACCACAGGTGGGAGGCCGTGTAACGCCGGTAACACACAGCCCTGCCATGCAGAGCTAGCTTATAATGCAATCTTCGCCCGCCTGCGGTCCGATATCCCGCATTTATTAGCGATATTTATCTGTTTTGACTTGACCAAAGTTGGCAAAACTTGCTATGTACGTTAAAGATACTATGATACAAGATTATTGAAAGTCATTTGACATTTTTTTCAGCCAATTCCCAATATGCATATTTAATGAACCTTCCAAATTAGGGATATATACTGGCATTTACTTGATAAAATTTGGCGAAACATGCTGTGTACATTGATCATTATACCAGGTTATAACAGTATTGAAAGTCATTTTGCATTTTCATGTCAGCTAATTCATAATTTGCATAAATAGCTAACAAGCTTTCACGGTTTGGCATATAGAGCTTGAAGGACTTGACCAAAGGTAATTACACATGCTATATTGTGATACAATGACAGTACTCAAAGAAATTAATTATTTTTTATTTCAGCTAATTACATATTTGAATACTTAATGACCTTTAGAATTGATCTGTGGTGAAATTCATGTGTTGATCATAACACTTTAAATGTAGCAAAGCATGTAGCAAAGGTTCAAACTTGCACATAAATGCAATATATAATGAAACACGTGAGCATTTTCAGTTCATATCTGGTTGTATAATAGCGTGTAGAACAAAGATGTTATCTGTAGTACAATGGTTCTTTCTGAAGCCAGCCTGACAATCTGAAATGATATTTACGTTATCAGACCACTTAGTTAATCTGTCATTCAGGATCGCAGTAAATATTTTTCCTAATGCGTTGAGAAGAGAAATACCCCTATAATTGTTCACATCTTTTCTGTCACCCTTTTTAAAGAGCGGGATAACAATAGCGATAGTCCATTCTGACGGGAAAATTCCAGACTCAAAAATACAATTAAAAAGCTCAACAAGTAAAGGTAGAATAATGTCTGAGGCATACTTGTAGAACTCATTTGGAAGGCCATCTGGACCTGGGCTTTACCTGATTTTAATTTTTTCAGACATTTTAACACCTCATTTTTACCTCGCGTGCGCATGCGCGCAGCGAGGTTATGGTTTAGGCGTTTCTGTGTGTGTGTGTGTCTGTCTGTCTGTTAGCACGATATCTCAAAAACGGCTTGGCAGATTCCGATCACATTTCGCACACAATTTGTTCTTCAAATTTGCAAGAACTGATTAGTTTTTGGTGGTTGTGCTTTGCGAATTTATCAAGTTATGAGTAAAAGAAAATTTGTGGCCTGTATAAGTCTATCGGAGGCTAAATAAGTATGTTTGAGGGCGCTATACTAAAACATTTTACACAAAGTGATTTCTGAATTCAGTCACTCGGCCGCGCTGATCGCTAATCTTGAGTTTTGACTGTTGATGTCGTCGTGTCGACGTTTGACTTAAGAATCGTGTGGGTTACTCTGGACATAGCGAACCAAAAGCTAGATTATCGAAGGTTAGCGTCATAATATTTGATCAATGCATTTTTCTCTGAGAATGAGATGTAGAGTGACACTTTTCAATCTTGTGTGTGTGTCAGCGAATTTATATTCCGGCATGGTTCCGCTGAGATCAGCATAATATTATGGCGACGTATTGACAGTCTGTGTCTTTTAAGTTGCTTTTCAAGATTGTATTAGCTACAGAACCAACAATGACAAATTTTTCATGAGATTTCCATGTTGGCATTGATGTTAAATCAGGAGCAGTAGCCTAGCTCCTGCCATGCTCCTGCGTACAATAGGTCTGCGTTTCCGGCGGTACGGTGGTAGGCCGACGGCTTGTACCACACTGTCCACAGGACAGCACGTGGTAGAGGCCGTGTGCACAACCTGTACGCAGAGCTTCGAATACACTAGACAGAGTTCGTGTTTCCGTAAATTAGGCATTGAACTTGACAATATAGGCAATAACCAGAATCATCGACCATCGCCTGACAAGTGCACCATAGTCAGCTGTACATGAGTTGCGTGGCGTGGTGAGCAGGTTCCCATTGGTATTTATTTTTGAAACGCGTACTTCAAAGGTCACGAACTCATTTTGCTGCTACACGGCGCGGCACAGATGATTGTATCGTTTTTGGGCGCATTGAGATACTGTGAAGTAGGTCAACTCGTTCTACATGGCAATTATATGTGAAATATGCAGAATTTATACGCAAACGCGACCTCTGCCAGTTAAGAGCCTGCTCAGCCATTTGCACTTGCATCGACAGATATTGTTGGATCATAATTTTTCAAATGGTTTCTTTTCTTTTTTTTCATTGCGTAATACAGTGGGGATAATGTCAAATTTAGATAGATTGGATTAATTTCGGGAATAAAAACAATGTAATGTCATAAAAGCCAATACCCCAAGAAGTACTTTACAAAATGTGCACGCGAGCAATTCAGTTCATATCTGGTATTCTCAATGTACTATTTCCCTAACCAACTGTAGGCCTACTGTGTAAGTCTTCTCATTCAAAATGTCCTTAACTTCATAATATTAGATGACCCATTTTTTGCTCACGTGTTCACACACGTGAGCATATGTCGTAGCGATGTCTGTCTGTCTGTCTGTCTGTCCGTCTGTCTGTCTGTCTGTCTGTCTGTCTGTGTGTCTGTCTGTCTGTTGGTCCATTTTCTCAAAAACGGCTGAACGTATTTCAGTCAAATTTGGTAGACATCTTCAGAATTCAAATGGCTAGAACTGAAAAGGTTTTGGTGGGCGTGGCTTGCATATTAATGAAGTTATCACAGTTTTAATTTTTCTGATACATGGTAGTCTATGGGAAGCCGGTATCTGTGGTTTGAGGGCGCTATCCCCACGTTACACTCTGCTAGACGATGCTGAAATTAGACTCGGTTTCGGATTCGGTTTCGGATTCGGTTTCGGATTCAAGAGACTGAAAGAAATTTTATATTTTCAGCCAATTGTTACACTGTGGAATACTGGATTTCCTTACTTTCCCTCGACCCTTTTTCAGCTAAAATAATATCTAATCACACTAAACAAAGTGAAAATCAGTATATAGGGATAACTTAGCAATACAAATTTTCTGACAAAATGTCATGTGATCTCGATGACCTTTGACCTTAAATATGAGTATATGTCCATAACTCAGTAACCACAAGTGCTACACCCTTCATATTTGGTATGATGGGAGACCTTATGACATCACATCCTGTACCTTATTAATTATGTGCATATCTAATTCTGAGCCAGCAAATAGAGCTAGAGGTCTGATTTTTGGTATATAGGTATAACTTAGCAATACAATTTTTTTGACAAAATGTCATGTGACCCCAATGACCTTTGACCTCAAATATACATATATGGCCATAACTAAGTAACCCCAAGTGCTACACCCTTCATATTTGGTATGATGGGAGACCTTATGACACCACATCCTGTACCTCATTAATTATGCGCATATCTAATTCTGAGCGAGCCAATAGAGCTAGAGGTCTGATTTTTGGTATATAGGGATAACTTAGCAATACAATTTTTTTGACATGTCATGTGACCTCGGTGACCTTTGACCTCAAATATACATATTTGTCCATAACTCAGTAACCACAAGTGCTACAGCCTTCATGTATGGTATGATGAAACACCTTATGACGCCACATATTGTACCTCATTAATTATGCGCATATCAAATTTTGAGCGAGCCAATAGAGCTAGAGGTCTGATTTTTGGTATATAGGGATAACTTAGCAATACAATTTTTTTGACAAAATGTCATGTGACCTCGGTGACCTTTGACCTCCAATATACATATTTTTCCATAACTCGGTAACCACAAGTGCTACACCCTTCATGTTTGGTATGATGGGACACGTTATGACGCCACATACTGTACCTCATTAATTATGCGCATATCTAATTCTGAGCCAGCCAATACAGCTAGAGGTCTGTATTTTGGTATATAGGGATAACTTTGCAATACAATTTTTTTGACAAAATGTCACGTGACCTCGGTGACCTTTGACCTCAAATATACATATTTGTCCATAACTCAGTAACCACAAGTGCTACAGCCTTCATGTATGGTATGATGAAACACCTTATGACGCCACATATTGTACCTCATTAATTATGCGCATATCAAATTTTGAGCGAGCCAATAGAGCTAGAGGTCTGATTTTTGGTATATAGGGATAACTTAGCAATACAATTTTTTTGACAAAATGTCACGTGACCTCGGTGACCTTTGACCTCAAATATACATATTTGTCCATAACTCAGTAACCACAAGTGCTACAGCCTTCATGTATGGTATGATGAAACACCTTATGACGCCACATATTGTACCTCATTAATTATGCGCATATCAAATTTTGAGCGAGCCAATAGAGCTAGAGGTCTGATTTTTGGTATATAGGGATAACTTAGCAATACAATTTTTTTGACAAAATGTCACGTGACCTCGGTGACCTTTGACCTCAAATATACATATTTGTCCATAACTCAGTAACCACAAGTGCTACAGCCTTCATGTATGGTATGATGAAACACCTTATGACGCCACATATTGTACCTCATTAATTATGCGCATATCAAATTTTGAGCGAGCCAATAGAGCTAGAGGTCTGATTTTTGGTATATAGGGATAACTTAGCAATACAATTTTTTGACAAAATGTCACGTGACCTCGGTGACCTTTGACCTCAAATATACATATTTTTCCATAACTCAGTAACCACAAGTGCTACAGCCTTCATGTATGGTATGATGAAACACCTTATGACGCCACATATTGTACCTCATTAATTATGCGCATATCAAATTTTGAGCGAGCCAATAGAGCTAGAGGTCTGATTTTTGGTATATAGGGATAACTTAGCAATACAATTTTTTTGACAAAATGTCACGTGACCTCGGTGACCTTTGACCTCCAATATACATATTTTTCCATAACTCGGTAACCACAAGTGCTACACCCTTCATGTTTGGTATGATGGGACACGTTATGACGCCACATACTGTACCTCAATAATTATGCGCATATCTCATTCTGAGCGAGCCAATAGAGCTGGATGTCTGATTTTTGGTATATAGGGATAACTATAGGAGAGAAATTTTTGACCAAATGTCATGTGACCTCGATGACCTTTTACCTAAAATATATGTTTATGTCAATAAATAAGTAACCACAAGTGCTATGTCCTTTGTATTTAGTAGGATGGGAGACCTTATGACAACACACGCTTTACCTCATTAATATGTACACATCTAATTCTGGGCAAGCGAATAGAGCTAGAGATCTGATTTTTTGGCATATAGGGATTAATTAGGAATATAATTTTTTTTGAAAATGTCATGTGACCTTGATGACCTTTGACCTTGATTATACATATATATGCATATTTCAGTAACCACAAGTTCTATACCCTCCAATTTTGATAGGATATTAGACCTTAAGATGTCACATCTTGTACCTCATTTATAATGCGCATATGTATTTCTTGGCTGGCCAATACTGCTAGAGGTCTGATCTTTTTTCCCGATTTAGAACCGTAACTTAGACATGCCTCATGTATTTCAATTGGGAACAACGACATAGACCTATGTGCCCATAGATCTCAACATATACACTCCAATGATACTTCTTAATGACCACATTTTCCTGCCCCATCAAGACTAGTACTCCTATTACAAGTGGGGACTATGTCATTGTAAATGACTTGTTGAGTTAATGGTTGTATCACAGTATTCGATATATCTAATTCTGTATTTTTTCCATTTTATATTCTGAATAATTACATTAAACATATTTCACTGTCTCCAGTACATTTCATTTAAGTATTTTCACTTCATGCACTTTATCCCTTTCACACATGTTCAAATATCTGACCAGAGAACAAACACTAAATAGTCCAGGATGGGAGCTACAGTGTCATTGACGCTATTTTTACTTCAGCCAATTCCTAATTTGCATATTAAATGAATTTTCATACTTAGGGATATTCATCTGATTGACTTGATCAAAATTGATGTAACTTGCTATGTACATTTCAGACACTGTAATACAATATTATTGAAAGTCATTAATCATTTTCTCTTCAGCAAATTCCTAATTTGCATGTTTAATGAACTTTCCTAATTAGAGATATATATCTGAATTGACTTGACCAAAGTTGACAAAACTTGCTACATATATTGCAGATACCATGATACAACATTATTGACAATCATTAAGCATTTTTACTTAAGTCAATTCCTAATTTACATATTTAATGAACTTTGCTTATTAGGGATATATACTGGGATTTACTTGATCAAAGTTGGCAAAACATGACAACATTGATGATTATACCTGGTTAAAACAATATCGAAAGTCATTTCACATTTTCATGTCAGCTAATTTACAATTTGCATATCTAATGAGCTTTCACAGCTCGGCATATATGGCTTGAAGGACTTGGCCAACGGTAATTACACTTGCTATATAAATGACAGCAGTCAAAGAACTTTAATATTTTTATTTCAGCTAATTACATATTTGTATACTTCATGACCTTTGAGAATTAATCAGTGGTGATTATTGTTCATTATGTTGATCATAATACTTTCAATGAAGTTGCAAACATGTGGCAAAGGTTCAAATTTACACATAACTGTATGAAACACGTGAGCATTTTCAGTTCATATCTGGTTTTAATGATATGAATATTGTCTGTTAATTATAATAGAATCATAGTACCAAAGATATTGCTTTGAAAGCTGTTTCCGAAGTTACGAGTCGCATTGAGTTTCGTGAAAGTTGGATAGGTTGGCGACAATATTGGATGGAATTGGGCGATAGTTAAATGAAGTTGGCCACAGTTGGGTCGCACTGAGCGAGAGCCGAATGAAGTCGGCCACAGTTGGGTCGCACTGAGCGAGAGCCGAATGAAGTCGGCCACAGTTGGGTCGCACTGAGCGAGAGCCGAATGAAGGTGGCCACAGTTGGGTCGCACTGAGCGAGAGCCGAATGAAGGTGGCCACAGTTGGGTCGCGCTGAGCGAGAGCCGAATGAAGGTGGCCACAGTTGGGTCGCACTGAGCGAGAGTTGAATCGCATTGAGCGAGAGCCGAATGAAGGTGCCACAGTTGGGTCGCACTGAGCGAGAGTTGAATGAAGGTGGCCACAGTTGGGTCGCACTGAGCGAGAGTTGAATGAAGTTTGGCTCAAAATGTAAGGTATTAATTTTGGTATGGATTATGTGCCATACTCTGGGCGTTGTCTGAAAAATCGGCATCGTAGTCCACACGTTATCACGTTAGGCACGTGATCATGTCAGGTGTACCTATGAATTACGTTGCTAATTTTCAGGCGAGCGATAGTTTCTGAAAGTGAGTGATTGACAGAAATGTTGCGACAAATTTATAAATGCCACCCGTGCACGATCATCGCGTCTCGCTGTTCCCAAATTTTGATCAAGCACACATGCAGCATGGCGTCGAAGCACCAGTCCGTGAAAAAAATGATTCATCGGTAGAGCTCATCAGAATCCCGATAAATTTTGAACACTGCAGAAGTGTCTGGATGGTAACTGGTCGTTTAGGCACCAAGTCGTTTCGGCCTCTCACTGCAACCCAAGACGTTTCGGCATCTGTGTTTCGATTTTTTCAAACTATTTAGTAATTGACTGATCCGTCATATTCGTCAGCGTGACCTTTGCGTTCTGACCAGTACTTTAAGTGCATTTTGTGTGAATTTTTCCGTGCTGTTTCGTCATCGCTTTCAAACTTTTGCAGTGTCGGCGGCTATTGATATCGATAAACTTGTGTCACAGATTTGAAAATGATATGAAGTTTTTTCTTACGGTCTCTTCCCATGTTCTCACAAAGATTAAAGCATGTACGTGAATGTTAGTTGACACTATACTTTTTAGTACTTTGATTTGTAACATTACGCTCCAGCACTAGTTCCCACAGGTAGCCTTCAGCGGTGCCGAAACATCTTGGGTTGCGGTGCCGAAACGACTTGGGGCCTGAAATTGGAAGGCCGAAACGTCTTGGGCCGAAACGACTTGGTGCCGAAACGTCCAGAAACCGTCTGGATAAGCTGCCATAACTCTAACTTTTGGGTTGCCCGATGTGTTTTGACGGTCGCATGTATACCCTTCGCTGTTACGTTTCAACATTGTTCAAGTTGTTCGTTAAACTGTTTTCATTAAAATAATGTTACATCGTACAATCCGAATATGTAGTGTAGGTTTATTCAACGGCACATTGTATTTTGCAGTCAGTTTTTCATCAATCGAGTGCGGAAGTGAAATTACGCACTCAAATCCAGCCATTACGCAATTTTAGCAGACTAATGCGTATGCCGTACGCGAGGAGAAAAAAGTCACCGCGAACACTGCATTGTATGTAATTCTTGTACTATATAAACCCTATCAATTCACCCAGAAAAATAATTAATATGATTTTAAATAATTGAATAATCATCAAAGCCAAAATAATTTTAGTGTAGAATTATCAGAAAGTTCAACTTTTTTGACAGTTCATAGTGAAATGCTTACCATCTAGGAGGATTAAAACATGTAAAGGCAACTTTCCTGAATCCCAACTTTGACATATTCTGAACCGTCATTTATTGTGCCCTGTATGTTATCTCAAAGAAATTACTCGTAATAGTTTGTCATGATTGGGTTGTCAAATAAATAGAGATAGAGAAAGTTCTAATCTTCATGTATGGATGACTTGCTGAGGATAAAATAAAATTACTTTTTAGGAAAAAATAGAGTGGTCAATTAAAAGAGTGGTCAAAGTGATAGGGTTTTTACGGTAAAGCTGGGCTGTAAGATTCCTCATGTGCTATTTATAGTAATTATGCAATCTGTGTAAACAGTGCAAAGAAAGTGTAACATGATTCCTTACAATGCTATTGATGACCTTTAACTTCTTAAGTTTCAAACATTTGTCTCTTCAGTGTGCTTTCTCTGAGTACGTATAGTCTCAGCTTATTCAACTGAACTTACTTACAATGTTAATTTGAAAGTTAAAGGGGAAATTTACCCTGAAAATTAATTTTGGAATATTAAACTGATATGGTCATTGAAAGGCTTTCGAGTCAATTTTATTCACTTTCACTCACTGGCTAACGAACAGCAGTGTACTAAACTTACCGGAAGTGACGTTGTAAACTTGGTCATTGAAGCAGTCGACGTGTGCAACTGTAAGCTTTTCACTTACAGTGTATAGAATGGCTACAGAATATAGGGGTCAAGCACCAGGTGTCTATGTTTAAGTCGAGCAGAAATAAAGTTTTCTGCGAATACCACTTTGAGAAGGGCTGCTTTTAGCGAAAGTTGCAAGTCCAACTACTGAACTACAAGCCTAAAAGAAAACTGCCCGGGGCATATCCAGCCCAAAGTGCTTTGCTTGTACATATGGGACTGTGCGTACGCTCAGGCACTAGAAACGGAACGCTGTAGACAGGACCGCTGGTTCTAGACTAATCATGGCTACATCAGGGTGTTCTGTAACACATTAAAAATGCTTGCACTTTTAGAATTAATGTCGATCTCTTTAGAGCATTGGCATTACTTCGGTGTCGGCATGATTTCACAGTGATTGGGTTGACAATGACAGGCATGATTGATCGCCGAGAGGAATTTGAACTTCGTCATCGGAGCTAGAATAGTCACTTTCCGAACTCGAGTCGCTGTAACTTTCTGACGATGTCGGTCTTGGATCATCGATTGCTCGTTCAGGTTTGAAGTTATTACCGATTATCTTCGCCATTATGATTTTCAGTTGAGCGCTGAGGTTTGCGTGCCGCGTACTTCACTTGGCGTAGAAGAGCTTTGTTATAAGTGGCCTCGCTTTGAACCCGCTGTGACTAGCAAGTTTGATACGTCACTTCCAGTTTCCGTGCGTTCAGCTTGTGGCCACTGCGCTAATACGCGCAAGTGAAAGTGAATGAAACCAACGCTATTTTGTTTATTTTTCACTAAATAAAGACCTGATTACCTAAGAAAGTCTGGGTAAATTTCCCCTTTAAAATGTGCTTGGTTAGGATGAAAATAACCAGCCTCTGATACTTTATAACCTAACAGATATGCTGTATTTTTATGACGTAAAGCTTGATTTAAGCAAGTCTTGTTTACTTTAAATAGAATGTAATTAACTCTCGTTTATTAGCTACTATAGACTAATATGTATGTACCATATGTACATGTATGTATGTATGTATGTATGTATGTATGTATGTATGTCCGTTTGTGAGGCGTCCGTTCACTCAAATATCTTGAGAACCGCAGTACTTACTGATTTGATATTTGTTGTGTGGATAAACTATATGATTTTGAGAAACTTGTTTTATTAATTTTTTGATAGTGTTGAAAATATGCAAATTAGCACCAAAAAGGCGTTTTTGCTAAAAAAAAATCTTCATAACCACTGGTCAGACAGCTTTGTTATTTGGTATACAGGTCCCTAGGGATAACCCAACTTAGATTTGTTCAAATTGTGATGAAATATGCAAATCTGTATTTTTACAGAATTTTTGTTCTATTTTTGGTCAGGCCATCCTGAAATGAGCTATCAAAGATATCCACGTTCTTCATCAATACATGTGTCACAAAAGGTTATTCTCTACATAACACAGCAGAGCTCTGTTAAATGTTGGGTCACTTGTTCTTTCAAAACCGCTGGTCAGACAGCTTTAATATTTGGTTTACAAGTCCCTAGGATGACCTTAGTGAGATAATATCATACAGTTAGGAAATACTTAATTTTGTATCCATGTCTATAGTAGCTTCAGGGACTTTGGCCCTATGTTTATATTAATGCGACCAAATCATGCCGTATATACAATTAAATGTATCTAACACAAATCTTGTGTATCCCGTATCCCAACCCCATGCCGCCGCCAAGTCAATACTGCTTACCAACAACCAACTACTTCAACTGGCCTCACACTTGAGGAGCTTCAGTGTCCTTGACGCTATTTTTTGCTATAAGAACCTGTCACAAATATGAAATAGACTTTTAACTGAAAAAATATTGGGACGCAACAGCTGTCACAGTCATGTGTTGAAGGGTACCGCAAAATCACGATTTTGAGACCCATGAACATTTTTGTTAAACCTGTCTTTGTTTAAGTCATATGCCGAGCCTAACTTATACATAACCTGGTTGTGGGGTATCATTAGTAAAGCGATTTATTTTTCTTTAAGGTGACCTTTTGTACTATACAAATATCCTTTACAGTTTTCATGAAATAGGACCAAGACTTACCTAATACCCCAAAAGAATACATTTGTTTTTGCTCCACACAATACAGAAGGCAATATAATGCTTATATGAAATCCGTTTTGTTTGTAACAGACATATGTCAAAATATGAAGTGAACTTAATATGATTTAGTCGCCACTGGGTTCATATTTCTAGGGGTACACAGATACGGCAAATTTCCTGAAACAAATAAATTTTTGTCAAACACGTCTTTATGAAAGAAGTCAGTCAAAATCATAGTCACTGATGATCTCAAAATATTATCAGCATCGTATATTAAATTATTTTGTTTCAAGTTTATTTTGTAAGATTTAACCTGAAAAGTGCTTATATGGAACTCTAATTTAATATTTTTGGCAGAGCAAGTTTTGAAAACTAATTATGGTATGTGTTCTACTCGCTGTAATGGAGATGAAAAAAGAAAGGCATTATACTGAATTATACAACCAACTGAATGACAAGCAAGGTGCGGAATTGAGCCTTTAAAGGTTTTGTTTTCTAAACTGTATCAATGAGCACAGCTAAGGACTGGTCAGTTTCTTCAGCCTGGGGGGGGGGGGCGGTGGATTCATGGGGGGGGGTGTCACCCTGTTTTTGACTTTGGTGATAGGGGGGGGTCACCATGTTTTTGAAATGCCCAATAGGGGGGGGGGTCAGTGTGTTTTTGAATTTTGACACAGGCTCATCATTGCCTAAAATGCTAGTGTCAGCCACAAAATTCATCATTCAGTTGTATTTTTTGGCGCGCCCTTCGGGCTTAACTTTAATAATCAGTCATATTTTTCAGCACGCCCAACTTTAACATATCAAGCATACATACATCAGAGATATCTGTATGTTCAATATTTTTCAGCGTGCTCTTCAAGCTCATTACTTTAATATATCATACATCTTTCAGCATGCCCTTCAGGTGCATGACTTTAATATACAAGGCATATATATCAGAGATATCAGGATGTTTCATATTTTTGCGCGCCCTTCGGGCGCCATACTTTCAGAGATATCTTGATGTTTGCTAAGTGAAAGTGTACCATTATGAAATCTGCATTTCATATGAAAAGGATGACAAATTCCTGATACTTTTCTGTTCTCTCTGTGAGAATTCAGTATGAGAAAGCAACATGCACAAATATTTCACAATATATATTTGATACAGTGACTTATTTTAGAGATAGAAAAATGACAAGATATCTTTCCTTCTCATTGATGCAATTATTTTCCTTTGTTTCATAGGTTTTCTGTAGAAAGATGCTTTTTTATGAACAAAACAGTTAAAAAAGGCAGTTTTTGTCATTATTAGCTGTGCTTTTATGGTTTCAATGTTACACAAGAAAAGGTCCTCTCAGACACTGTACACATCAGATTTGGCTAAAAAAGCTCTCTATGGCTCCTCAGTAGATTCAATTGGATGGTTGGCAAGTCTTAACACCCATCAAAGTTTTTGATTCACTGCTTTTTCCTCTTTGATA
>NW_027248342.1:12500-68081 GCF_041260155.1 Ptychodera flava
ATTAGTAAATAACATCCACAAATTTGTTTGATTTGCTTCATTGGGAGGAAACAATAGTTATTGTATTTTCTTCCGGTTAAAAATACTGAATTACCAGAAAAAATCGATTTAAAGTTATCCAATTCTATGACGTCATATTTTTTAATAAAACCTTATGCATTTTTGAAAGACCAGTATCTCAGCTTTCTAAAACTATAAGGTATATGGCATTTCAAGCCAGTTTACTTCATCAAGGAAAGAATGTTGTACCCCTACCCCTAGCTTTTGCACACCCATACAGATACACGCAATTCAAAATTGACTCCAGAGAAGTAGTGTAGAGTTAAATATCTGATGTTAACACTTTTTTTCTTGTTTAATATGTTGAAATAAATAATTTAAACACAAAAAGTTGTGAAAATTTTGCTAAATAAAAAGTAAATCACAATTGTTACATGGTATTTTGGGTAAAAAATTTCAAAATTGTCAAAAAAATTCATTTTAAAGTCGTTTCAAGTCGTTACACAAAATCTTGCTAAAGAGTCCTCAGAAAGAGCAGTATCTGAGCTTTCCAAAAATGTAAGGTTTGACTGGTTCTGTCTCTAGCCTCTCAGCTAGGCGACTGATGCCGTATGTTGTGGGTTTCGAATCCGATTGAAACTATCCGTATTTTCTATCCTGGGTTGGTAACACTGCTGGTGGACAGAATTGTCCCCGAGGTTATCGTTCGCCCAGTTAAAGCGATGAAATTCGTTTCTTCGCTTCGATGCAGTGTGTGTGTGCGATGTATGATAGTGAGCATGCGTGCGTGAGTGCTTCACGAACTCTACAACGTGTTGAGCGGTCTCAGTCAGAAAAATGTAACAACTTAGCCGGCTATTGAACCACTCTTTTCATGGGAGTGGAGATTTAGCCGACTGGTTCTGTCTCTGCTGGCCTCTCAGCTAGGCGACTGATGCCGTATGTTGTGGGTTCGAATCCGATTGAAAACTATCCGTATTTTGAGCTATTTCATGCTGCTTTACACAATTTAGGGGAGGATATAGTATCCCCTACCCCTACCCATTTTTCGCCATTTTTTGCGGTACATACAAATCAAAAACCAGTGCAGACAGGTAGTGCATCCCAAAATATCCAATGTTAACATCTTTTTTCTAGTTCAGCAGATCCCAAAGAACAAAAAAATACCCATGTAGTAGGTTTATGGGGGGGGGTGCACGGTGGGCCCCTCCAGCCCACGGACTAAAACTTTTTCAATCAGAACACAGTGTAGAAGACCCTAAACTTAAGGCACTCCTTAGCACATCAGTAAATCCAAAAGCGGCCAAGAAAAAGAAAAAGAAAGCTGCAAACAGAGCGGCCAAAGAATTTGGTGAACCTCCAAAAGCTGTTGAAGCAGAAGCCAAGTAAAGACAGAGGACGACGTGACACTACGAAAATGGCAAAATCCCAGAATACACATTGCTATCAGATTTCATCGATCGTTCTACAACCACACAGTCATTTTTGTGTGACACGCTAGTTCCACCCTAGTGCCAGATGACTTCTTGTAACTTTCGATGCCAAAATTTTACCTTCAAAAAAATGTCAAGCTTGTGGCAAAGAAAGTTGGTCAACCCTTCCTAAAAAATAGTTGATTTATATGGTATCCTATGCAATGGAATATTTCCGCCTGCCTGAGGAGAAACAGTTTAGGAGTAGACCAACTTTCCTCCTCAGTTTGACCTTTCTCTCTTTAAAGTTGCAGTATTCTTTAAAGTTTGCAATATTTAGTTGTTTTTTATGATTTACTGAGTATTGGCATCAGAGTCTGTGAAATGCATCAACTGCTGTAATTTCAACCATTCGATTTAGTTGCCGTTAAATTTGTTACGTGCAGAGAAAACGAACAAAAGGGTAAACTCAGCAGTTAACGTTTAAAAATATTTATTACGAAAATAAAACTAATTGCTCTATTAGCTGGTTCAGAATTAGATATGCGCATATTTAATGATTTACACAATGTGATGTCACATGGTCTCCCATCATACCAAATATGAAGGGTGTAGCACTTATGGTTACTTTGTTATGGACATATACGTATTTTCAAGGTCAAAGATCATCGAGGACACATGACATTTTGTCAAAAACGGTGTATTGCTAAGTTGTCCCTATATACCAAAAATCAGACCTCCAGCTCTATTGGCTGGCTCAGAATTAGATATGCACATAATTGATGAGGTACAGGATGTGGTGTCATAAGGTCTCCCATCATACCAAATATGAAGGTTGTACCTCTTGTGGTTACTTACTTATGGACATATACGTATTTTCAAGGTCAAAGATCATCGAGGACACATGACATTTGTCAAAAAAATTGTATTGCTAACTTGTCCCTATATACCAAAAATCAGACCTCTAGCTCTATTGGCTTTCTCAGAATTAGATATGCGCATAATTAATGAAGTACAGAATGTGGTGTCATAAGGTCTCCCATCATACCAAATATGAAATGTGTAGCTCCTGTGGTTATTTAGTTATGGACATATACTCATATTTAAGGTCAAAGGTCATCGAGGTCACATGATATTTTGTCAAAAAAAATTTATTCCTAGGTTATTCCTATATACCAAAATTGAGACCTCCAGCTCTATTAGCCGGTTCAGAATTAGATATGCGCATATTTAATGAGGTACACGATGTGGTGTCACATGGTCTCCCATCATACCAAATATGAAGGGTGTAGCACTTGTGGTTACTTTGTTATGGACATATACGTATTTTCAAGGTCAAAGATCATCGAGGACACATGACATTTTGTCAAAAACGGTGTATTGCTAAGTTGTCCCTATATCCCAAAAATCAGACCTCCAGCTGTATTGGCTGGCTCAGAATTAGATATACACATAATTGATGAGGTACAAGGATGTGGTGTCATAAGGTCTCCCATCATACCAAATATGAAGGTTGTACCTCTTGTGGTTACTTAGTTATGGACACATACGATTATTAAAGGTCAAAGGTCATCGAGGACACATGACGTTTTGTCAGAAAAAGTGTATTGCTAAGTTGTCCGTATATACCAAAAATCAGACCTCTAGCTGTATTGGCTGGCTCAGAATTAGATATGCACATAATTAATGAAGTACAGGATGTGGTGTCATAAGGTCAAATATGAAGGGTGTAGCAAATGTGGTTACTTAGTTATGGACATATACGTATATTCAAGGTCAAAGGTCATCGAGGTCACATGACATTTTGTCAAAAAAATTGTATTGCTAAGCTGTCCCTTTATACGGGAAATCAGACATCTAGCTCTATTGGATGGCTCAGAATTAGATATGCTTATAATTAATGAGGCACAGGATGTGGTGTCATAAGGTCTCCATCATACCAATATGAAGGGGGAGCACTTGTGGTTACTTAGTTATGGACATATACGTATATTCAAGTCAAGTCATCGAGGTCACTGACATTTTGTCAAAAAATTGTATTGCTAAGTTATCCCTATATACCAAAAATCAGACCTCTAGCTCTATTGGTGGCTCAGAATTAGATATGCGCATAATTAATGAGGTACAGGATGTGGTGTCATAAGGTCTCCATCATACCAAATATGAAGGTTGTAGCCCTTGTGGTTACTGAGTCATGGACATTTACGTATATTCAAGGTCAAAGGTCATCGAGGTCATGTGACATTTTGTCAAAAAATTATATCTCATAGTTATCCCTCTATACCAAAATCAGATCTCTATCTCCATTGGCTTGCTCAGAATTAGATAGGCCCATAATTAATGAGATGCAGAAAGTGTCGTCATAAGGTGTCCCCTCTTATCAAATGCGAAGGATGTAGCACTTATGGTTACTGAGTTATTGACAAGGGCACCCCCACATTCAAAGGTCATGGAGGTCACGTGAGATTTGTCAAAATAATTGTATTTGTCAAAATAATCGTATCGAAACAAAAGCTGATCGAGCGATTTGTACTACACAAACTCTAATTGAGTGATTTGTTGAAGAAAAACTCCAATTGTGCGATTTGTACAATACAAACTCCAATTGAGTGATTTGTGCAAAACAGAATGTGATTGAGTTAATTGTACTATGCAAGATTAACTCAAATTCAGCAATTTTTACAAGACAAACTCTAATTGAGTGATTTGTGCAAGACTAACTCCCAAACTTGAATTCAGTGATTTACGCAATAACTTCAGCAGGTCAAGTCAAACTGATTATATCGGACTTTCCTTTCTTGCGGCCGAAACACTATTGATCTTTGTATGTTCGTTACTCGATCCATTGAACGAGTTACCCGCGCAAATAGCTGTCACAATTTGATGCATTTCTAGCCCAAAGATAGATACTATCAGCTGCCACGCCCAAAATGAAATGGAAAAATCTTACATTTGGTATACTGGAAATTGAAAAAACGGAAATACGAATTGTGGGAAATAGGGGATTTACAGCAGTATACACCTGTTTCCTGTATTTCAATCTCAGCCCAAAGATTTTCAATTTAGAAATAGGCCTAAAAGTTAATTAATGATCAAGATGAAAAAACTACTTGAAAATTGAAAATTAGCTCCATTTCGATTTTCTTTTTTGAAAATGCAAATTGGTTGATTGGTTGAGAGAATTGTGCCACGGATTTATTTGTGCAAGACAGACTCAAATTGAGCGATTTGTACAAGACAGCATTTTAGGTTAGGGTTAGAGTTAGGGTTAGCCTTTTTGTTAGGGTTAAGGACATTTGGATAGATAGGAACTATGTAGATGTTGGTTAGTTAGGTAGGTGGTGACCGGTAGAATTTAACGACATTAATATGTTTTACTAGGGTTCTGTCTTTGAATAATTTAATTGTCGTTCAATATTTAGAAATGACCTCGAAAATCCACGGCGTTGGCACGCTTCGTTTGAACTTTTGAATGTTTGACATCCCACTCCCAATTCTTTGAAGCACGATCACTTGGAAGTCCGTTGAGGGCGTATGGAAAAAGATCCGAGAGAAAGAAGCGATCGAGGGGACTGTGAAAGAGATTAACAGTTGAATCCCATTTGTTGTTCACATTGATTATAGATTAGATTAGATACTTTTCTTGACCTCTAGGTCTCTATCTTAGAATAATTAAATCCTTGTCCAATATTTAGAAAATTTAGAAGACGCTCCCTGCGCTCCTCTCTTCGACTGATCTTCCAGTCTATGGTGAGGATTAGTGCCTAACTAACTTATAAAGTTACTGTCGCTTTTTATGGATATGTCGAAGCTTAATGCCTAACTTGCATATATATTAGCTGTCATGGAGAGTGGTGACGACTAAATGCCTAACTTACCCGAGATAGGTATGAGCATTGGCGTCATGATCATAATCATGGCGAAGACTGGTTAGGGTTAGGGGTAGGGTTAGAAAATATTAAATATTGTCACTTTAAGTTTTAAAATGACAGTTTTATTCCATTTTTCCTTTAATTGAAGCAAATATTTGACTTTGCGAACAAAAAAAACGACAGTTTTTCAGATGACTGTGTGCAAAATCGGCTTTGTTGTTATATGTTCTGTTGTGGTTTTATTTGAGTAATCCCATTACTCTGTTAATTTGTGTTGCATCCACAGATCGCCCACTGCTGTTCCCCCGAAACCCTCTAGTATAAGTTCTGTTTTTTATTATTAGGGTTTCGAGACTTTCGTCACGAAACCCTCTTGTAATCGTTATGTTTATTATTTTTAGGGTTTCGACACCATGGGTACGAAACCCTCTCTTCCTGCAACTCATTTATAATACTCACATCTAATTCTGAGCCAGCTAAGAGAGCTAGAGGTCTGATTTTTGGTATATATGGACAACTTAGCAATACACTTTTTTTGACAAAATGTCATGTGACCCCGATGACCTCGATGACCTTAAATATACGTACATGTCCATAACTAAGTAACCACAAGTGCTACACCGTTCATATTTTGCATGATCGAGAGACCTTATGACAACACAATATGTACCTCATTAATTATGCGCATATCTAATTCCTAGCCAGCCAATAGAGCTAGAAGTCTGATTTTTGGTATATAGGGACAACTTAGCGATACAATTTTTTGACAAGTAACCACAAGTGCTAAACCCTTCATATTTGGTATGATTGGCGACCTTATGACACCACATCCTGTACCTCATTAATTATGAGCATATATAATTCTGAGCCAGCCAATAGAGCTAGAGGTCTGATTTTTGGTACATAGGCATAACTTAGCAATACAATTTTTTTTGAAAATATATCATGTGACCTCGATGACCTTGAATATACGTATATGTCCATAACTAAGTAACCACAAGTGCTACACCCTTCATATTTTGCATGATCAGAGACCTTATGATACCACATCCTGTACTTCATTAATTATGCGCATATCTAATTATGAGCTAGCCAATAGAGCTAGAGGTCTGATTTTTGGTATATAGGGACAACTTAGCATAACAATTTTTTTTGACAAATGTCATTTGACCTCGATGACCTTTGACCTTGAATATACATATATATCTATAACTAAGTAACCACAAGTGCTACACCCTTCATATTTGGTATGGTGGGAGACCTTTTGACGCAACAAACTGTCCCTCATTAAATATGCACATATCTAATTCTGGGTAAGCAAAGAGAGCTAGACGTCTGATTTTTGTTATATATGGATAACTATTGGATACAATGTTTTTGACAAAATGTCACTTGACCTAGATGACCTTTGACCTCAAAAATAAGTTTTTACTAATAAATCAGTAACCAAATGAGATATATTGTTTATACTTGGTAGGATAGAGACAATGATGCCATATTCTGAACCTTTTCAATTATGCACCTAATAATTTGCTTTACAATACAGGTTAATATATCATTCTTTATGATGTTATAACTATGTAACCATTTGCTCATTTTCTCGAAACCCTTCATCGCTGCTTTGCAGCTATATTTATTTTTTTTCTTCCGTCCTCTGCCATGCGAACACTGTTGTACCTAGAGACTTCAAATTTGGCACATAGGTAAAACTCCTCACAAGTAATTTTTTGATTCTTTACCATAACGATTTGTCAGGTGACCTTGCAGCCATATTGAAAATAAACTTTCAAATAAATATTCATGTGCATAAAAATTAAACGATTGAAATTTTTTCAACAACTTTTGTAGACCATAGGCCTAGGCTCCTTCATGCCAAATATCAAAGTCATAGGCACTGCCAATTTTGAGAAGAAGATTTTTGAATTACTATTTTTCTGATTTTTTTGACCTCCCCTATACCTATGCAGCTAATTTATGGCACTGGCTTATTCTGGCCTGGTTTAAAGCACTGTCTATGGTTAAAGTCCAAGACAGCCAGCGTCTATTGGATAATGGCCAGTAGGGGACCAAATTGCACTCCACAATTTTGGGATTCCACTTGACCTTTGCATATTCCTGCAACTAATGTATTATGCACATATCTAATTCTGGGTTTCCCAATGAAGCTTTAGGTCTGATTTTTGGTACATACCGATAACTATGGGAGCAAAGTTTTTCAACAAAATGTCACATGACCAGTCACTTACTATACCTCATTAATTATGCATATACCTAATTCTTGGCATAAAAATAGAGCTGGAGGTCTGATTTCTATTCTGAGTTGGTAACTCTGCTGATGGACAGAATTGTCGCTGAGGTTATCGTTCGCCCAGTTAAAGCGATGAAATTCGTTTCTTCGCCTCGATAAAGTTTGTATGTGCGATGTGTGATAGTGAGCATGCGTGCGTGAGTGCTTCACGAACTCTACAACAACTTAGCCGGCTATTGAACCACTCTTTTTTGGGAGTGGAAATTTAGCCGAGCGGTTCTCTCTGTGGCCTCTCCGCAAGGCGACTGATGCCGTATGTTGTGTGTTCAAACCCGATTGAAAACTAGCCGTATTTTCTATCCTGGGTTGGTAACTCTGCTGGTGGACATAATTGTCCCCGAGGTTATCGTTCGCCCAGTTAAAGCGATGAAATTCGTTTCCTCGCCTCGATAAAGTTTGCATGTGCGATGTGTGATAGTGAGCATGCGTGCGTGAGTGCTTCACGAACTCTACAATGTGTGGAGCTGTCTACGTCAGAAAAATGTAACAATTTAGCCAGCTATTGAACCACTTTTTTGGGAGTGGAGATTTAGCTGAGCGGTTCTCTCTGTGGCCTTTCCACAAGGTGACTGATGCCGTATGTTGTGGATTCGAACCCGATTGAAAACTAGCCGTATTGGTATATAGGGATTACTATGAGATACAATTTCTTTGACAAAATATCACATGACCTGGATGCCCTCTGACCCCAAATATACATATATATCCATAACTTCATAACCACAAGTGCCACACCCTTCATATTTGGTATGGTGGGACGACTTATGACGACATATCCTGTACTTCATTAATTATGCACATATCTAATTCTGAGCAAGCCAATAAAGCTAGAGGTCTGATTTTTGGTATATAGGTATCACTATGAGATTCAATTTCTTTAAAAAAATGTCATGTGACCTCAATGACCTTTGACCTCAAATATACATATTTGTTCCTGACTAAGTAACCACAAGTGCTACACCCTTCATATTTGGTATGATGGGAGACCTTATGACGACATATCCTGTACTTCATTAATTATGCACATATCTAATTCTGAGCAAGCCAATAAAGCTAGAGGTCTGATTTTTGGTATATAGGTATAACTATGAGATTCAATTTCTTTGAAAAATGTCATGTGACCTCTATGACCTTTGACCTCAAATACACATATTTGTTCCTGACTCCAAGTGCTACACCCTTCATATTTGGTATGATGTGAGACCTTATGACGACATATCCTGTACTTCATTATCTAATTTTTTGCAAGCCAACTGATTTTGAGGTCTGATTGTTGGTAGATAGGGATAACTATGACATTCAATTCTTTTAACAAAATGGCAAATCACCTCGATGACCTTTGACTTCGATTTCACAAATACTACCATAGCCCTCCCTCTTATTGCATATGTGACAGTCACCAGTAGAAATCAAATGTTATGTCACTTTTATCAAAATAGATTTTTCACACAAATGGAAAGAACACTAACCAAATATTGTTTGTGCAAAGTTTCACAGTTTTATTCCATTAACTTCCATATAAAATTTACCTTTGAAAAAGCCATACAGAAGCACTTACATTCACGTCACTACACTGTACAGTACCGGTACATCTTCAGCCACACATTCTGCACTGAGAGACATGTAAATTGATTGGCAATGGCAAAGTTGCATTTACAGTTATAGAATTACTATCACACGAAGAATGTTTTACTTGTACTGACACAAAAAAATTAAGATTGATGGATTTCTATTCAGAAGTGGTTTCCATGGTAACCATTTTCAGATGGGAATAAGAAAAGAGTTGATGTACGAGTATTAAGCATGTGTGGTTTTTACCCCTTCTCATAGGATTACATTTAGAATTGCTGGTTTAAATGAACTTGCACTAGTGTCATTTTCATAAAAATTTGCAGAAAAGGTCAGTCAAAAGAAATAAATAATAGTGATAAAATAAAACTGTATGGTCATACCACTTAAGCTTGAGATAAACAGCATTCAATGATTTTGTCCATAGAAAAAGCAGGGGTGAAAAAATGATCACTCAGCATTTTTTCTCATAAATGTTGAAATTCATGGTCTTGTATATCACAAACGAGTGCAATGACCCTCATATATTATTACGCATTTTGATAATACTTTCAAAGAAGAATCTGAAACTCAACAATTTAGAGAAATAACAACACTTTCAATTTTACCGATCGTATATTCTTAAGAGACTTCTTTGAGATTTCACAATGGAAACTAATGTTCCGCAACAGTACATATTGCATTGCAGCAAAACAGCCTTGAAAATTAAATAATTATGTACCACTGTCATGGGTTCTGGTGAAAAACATACAATGCTTTATTATTACTAGAGACTAGTGGACAAACTTTTCAACTGAGCTTCATGACAATTTTACATTTCCATGGAAACCAACTTTCTGCAACATCATTCTTGAAGCGAATACAGACATGGGTTCAGGTCAAAATGTCCAATGCTTTCATATCATTATCACAAGTCCACATGTGAAAAAGACAGTCACTTTACACATCCCATATCAGTGGACAAACTTACAACTGATCTCTTATAATTTTACATTTCCATGGAAACAATTTTACATTTCCATGGAGCGAATACAGACATGGGTTCATGTCAAAATGTCCAATGGTTTCATATCATTATCACAAGTCCACAAGTGAAGACAGTCACTGTATACATCCCATGCTAGTGGATAAACTTTTCAATGGAGCTCTATAATAATTTTACATTTCCATGGAAACTATTTTTTCTGCAATCTATGGAGTGAACACAGACATGGTCTGAATCTTGTGAACTCTTGTAGCTGGAGCACTGGGATTCCTCTTGTGACATACTGAAATATAAGAACAAAATAAAATCAATTTTTTTTCAGCTGTCTTGGAAATATCAAACTGACAAATAAAGTATGCAATGATTAGCTGCCTAAGTTGATCAGTTCATTAGTGTTGGTTCAATTAGTTGAAATCTCTTCAAATAAACATTATGTACAGTGACAGCTTCAATCACTAGATGATACCCTGTTACAGAAATGCTAATCTGGAATTGTGTCCAATTTGACTCTGTGAGATATAAGTATTGTCCGGGTGTATAAATCTGTTTACCAAATGTCTGGTGCCTTTCAATGTACCACACCAATCTCCTGAATGAAATTACACTGCTGAAGTGTAAACATCAAGTAAAAGGTTCTGTGCTTGCACCTGTCATTGTGTTTGGAACCATGATCCAAAGATGCATTGGATTAACACTCACAGTACAAATAATATATATGGCCCTAATATGTATTTTGGAGCCCAAGGGGTATGGCAGGCAATTCCGGGTCCGATGTTAACTCACAATTATGATAATACTAAATACTACAGATATGTGGAGGAGATACACAGCATAACACCAGATACCAAGTGCAAAGGTCTTTTCTTTTGGCAGCATAACCTTTTCAGTGTGGCTCATATTGGAAATATTTGCTGAAAATGGTCTGCTATGTCAAAAATAACTTGAAATATATTTTCTACATCATATTTTATTACCATCTGACAGGAAATTCAACTACATTATGATCACAATCTTCAATACTGTCTCAAAACTCATTCATGGTCCATATATACTATAGGTTATTTAAGGTCACTGGTAAAAAATTGCCCCAAAAATACAAATTTTAAGTTTGTGAATAGTTTGAGTAAAAAAATTGTATCAGCATCCCTAGGGATTAAAATGTATACAACGTTTATGACTAAAAGGTAAATTTGGGAATAAAGTATTACAACTAAATTACACCTAATTAATAAGTGAGTAAGTGATATCCAGATGTATCTTGTCATGCACTTAGGTTCAAAATTTTTCTGTAATTTGTCTCCACTAAAGATATGTTTCACATTCCCTGTCATATCACATGTATATCTAAAATGCTACTTTATCATTCATTGGCAACAGACTTTGTCTATCCATAGACCCTAAAAAGCGACAATTGTCACTGAAGCTACTATAGATAAATATGGAAGAGGTACACAGCATAATGTAGATAACAAGTAAAAAGGTCTTTTCTTATAGCAGCATTACCGTTTCAGTGTGGCTCATATTAGAAATACAGTATTGGCTGAAAATGGTCCGCTGTGTCAAAACTAACCTTAAATGTGTGTTCTGCATCAAATCTCATTTCAAACTGATAAAAATACAACTACATTTTGTTTGAAATTTTCTGTAATTTGTACTTTTCTTGCCAAAATACATCGTCCAATTTTTGAAGATATGTTTTGCATTCCTGTCATTAAGTCATACTATTATATCTAAAATGTTACTTTATCATTCCTTAGCAACATACTTGGTCTATCAAATTGAAGAGCATAATTTTGTGTTCTCACTGACGGTGGCCATATTTGGCTTGCAAGCCAAAAATTATTTTATTGTTAAAAACCTAAATTGTATGTTCTTTACCAGTATTTGAAAACTTTCTGTGGCCAAACTGGAGGCTTGAGATTTGAAATCATATTAAAAATTCAAGAAGATACAGCTAATGTACTTTTAATTCCTCATTAATCTTGCAATTTCATACTTGGATGTTTAATTAATGTTATCACCACAATAAACTTTTCTGATTAATTTCTGTGATCTAAGGACCGTGCCCGCAGTGTTTTGAAATAGATTTGGGTGCATGTGATTCAGCATTGTTAAATAAATTCAAAACAGTACTTGTACATCCAAATATGAGCAACATGTCAGTCGTGATATGGAAGAAACTGCAAAAGTGAGGGCACTTATTCCCATAGGTTTACGCAGGTGTACGAATTCTGGTATATAATAATCAATAATGCATAGGTTTACACAGGTGTACGAATTCTGGTATATAGTAATCAAAAATGCATAGGTTTACACAGTTGTACGAATTCTGGTATATAATAATCAAAAATGCATAGGTTTACACAGGTGTACGAATTCTGGTATATAATAATCAAAAATGCATAGGTTTACGCAGGTGTACGAATTCTGGTATATAATAATTAACAATGCAGACCTTTGTGACATGACATTTATATACAACAACGACAATTACTTTAAATGTGGACAGCAAGGACTTTAGGCAGTTATGGAAAACTATGTTGGCATCAGAACAATTAATTTCAATTTATACACATGGCACTTGAACCTGAAAGAATGAAAAGAAAATTGATTAGTAAATAACAATAAGTTTTTAGGATGTAAGAGCAATCAAATCTTGATGAGAATTTTTCTGCGCAAAATAGGTAGGTGTAGCCTGCTAGCATGCTCTACAACTGTCAAGATTGAACTAAAGTGACGAGGTAATTGTACAGTAATTCAGCTAGCTATCAAATTACTGTTGTAAGTTCAAGCTGGGCATAAATGATCTAGAATGAAATCAATCAATTCATAAAGTAGAATTTTGAACAAGGTTTTCTGACGGTAAAAAAAAAGGAACATGACCAAAATCTACTAAATATTTGCATCATCCACAGGAAATCTGAAGACATGCTCTACCACAACAGAATTTTCCTGCATGTCAGTTATCAAAACAAACAGTGACATAATTGATTTTACATTTTTAGTGTTTCAAAATCTTTCTATTATTTTAGTTCACTTTCTGATCAAGCCACTTTTTATGAATAACTGCAAACAACATACAAATAAACCCAGGCTATCTTTATGAACTGAATGCCAAGGCAATACAAACATATCTTTTAAGTCTGAATAATGAGCAGTACTACTAGTTGAAACGAAACTCTAGCCCCCAATAATATTATCAGCTGTACAAACACAGGCAAGTATACTCACGTTATTAGACTGCAGTAATGGGTCTGTTCAATCACGTCAACATCATCTTGACAACACAAACTGCAAATAGAGGCCCCTGGTCTATTTATACTCTCGGACTGGATCATCCCATGGCAACCATTATCTACCCTGAAAGAAAACACATGCTAACCTAAACGAAAACACAGTGATACAAATTATCTAAAATAAATTGGGTCGACACGCATCGAATTTCAATCATCCAAGTGAGTAGTCCATGGGCGCGCCATGCGCCGAGTCGGCATATCGTCAAAATGAAGTGAAATCAGTCTATTTTCAAAGTTATGAATTTCATAGCTAGGTATTCGACAGACTGAGAAAATAATTCATAACGATAGCAGCCTAAACAACAAGCCTTCAACCAGTTTTAAACATGATTTAGGACGTCTTCACATAGTACATGTGCACAAAAAATCCGAGCCGAGCGAATGTGTGTCGGACTGTTTACACTCTTTTTCATCTATCATCGAACGCGCAACTTCATGTGAATGTTGATACATCTCATGAATTCATCGGTGTGTTTCCTATGAAACTTCATGAGTTGATAAGGAACTTCCTAGGAAGATTTCAGACGCCGCCGCGCCGCGCTGGCAACAAGTTTACAAGTTTATGTAAACATAAGATACACTGTACGCAAACGACTGACGTGAACGTCATATTCCTAGCGACGTGAATACGTACCTTTACATTAGGGACTGGTCAGTTTCTTCAGCCTGGGGGGGCCGGTGGATTCATGGGGGGTCACCCTGTTTTTGACTTTGGTGATAGGGGGGTCACCATGTTTTTGAAATGCCCAATAGGGGGGTCAGTGTGTTTTTGAATTTTGAAACAGGCTCATCATTGCCTAAAATGCTAGTGTCAGCCACAAATTTCATCATTCAGTTATATTTTTCGGCCCGCCCTTCGGGCGCGTAACTTTAATAATCAGTCATGTTTTTCAGCACGCCCAACTTTAACATATCAAGCATACATACATACATCAGAGATATCTGTATGTTCAATATTTTTCAGCGTGCTCTTCAAGCTCATTACTTTAATATATCAGACATTTTTCAGCATGCCCTTCAGGTGCATGACTTTAATATACAAGGCATATATATCAGAGATATCAGGATGTTTCATATTTTTCGGCGCGCCCTTCGGGCGCAATACTTTAATAAATCAGAGATATCTTTATGTTTGCTAAGTGAAAGTGTACCATTATGAAATCTGCATTTCATATGAATAGGGTGACAAATTCATGATACTTTTCTGTTCTCTATATGAGAATTTAGTATGAGAAAGCAACATGCACAAATATTTCACAATATATATTTGATACAGTGACTTATTTTAGGGATAGAAAAATGACAAGATATCTTTCCTTCTCATTGATGCAATTATTTTCCTTTGTTTCACAGGTTTTCTGTAGAAAGATGCTTTTTATGAACAAAATAACAGTTAAAAAAGGCAGTTTTTGTCATTATTAGCTGTGCTTTTATGGTTTCAATGTTACAAGAGAAGGTCCTCTCAGACACTGTACACATCAGATTTGGCTAAAAAAGCTCTCTATGGCTCCTCAGGAGATTTAATTGGATGGTTGGAAAGTCTTAACACCCATCAAAGTTTTTGATTCACTGCTTTTTCCTCTTTGATATTAATGATTGTCATCCATTTCTGTACAACAGTTCAGGACATCTGGTTAAGCATAGAAAGTGTGAAATACATTCACAGCTCATTCAAAATACAGCTCATTCAAAATGTACTGTATTCAAACTTTAAGATTGTCACTTTGAAATTCCTATCTTACAACTGACATGTCAACAAAACATAGAATGACTATTTAAAACATGAATATATGTAAAATGTAAAATATAATATATATATATATATATATATATATATATATATATATATATATATAATTTATGTCCACCTTTTGTTTTACCTATGTCGGCGCCGGGGGGGTCACCCTGTTTTTGAAATTTGGAATAGGGGGGTCACCCTGTTTTCAAAATTTGGAATAGGGGGGTCAGCCACTTTTTGACGTCGGCAAAAAATAATCCACCCCCCCCCCCCCAGGCCGAAGAAACTGACCAGTCCCTTAGCGATTCGTGTTAATTGTTCAAAAACAATGGGCGAAGTTTTAGTCCGGTAAAATGTATGCGTGAATTTTATTGCATTACGACAACTAAAATGCGAATAACAGATTGCGGTTACAAAAATCGTTTTGGTGGCAAAGTTGAGGGTTGCTGCAACATTGTACAACATTGTACAGTAGACGCATCTGAGAACTTCACTTGAAAGGCGTTTCTTATGGTGAAATTGCATCGACGACCGGAGTGTCTAAATCAACAGCGCACAGTATCTGCTGCAAATACGAGAGAACAGGCTCCCTTAGTGATAGACTAGCGCGAGAACGTACTAAAGTTGTCGACAACGTTCTCCAACATATCGAGTTCTGCAAAAGGCGGCAACCAAGTATTTACTTGCACGAAATCAGAAGGTAACTTCTTGATGATAACGGGTGTACGGCCGAAAACGTACCATCGCTGGCGACGATCCACCGAGCGATAACCCAATACCTGAACAAGAGTCGAAAGAAAATATCAAGTCTTGCTGCCGAATCGATGACTCCAGCTATCGGACAATATACACTGGATTTCACAGAAACTGTTTCTGATTACAATATAAATCAAATACATTGGTTTGACGAGTCTTCGGTGATCAGAACTTCAGGCAATCGTCGTTTTGGACACGCAGAAATCGGAACACCGGCAGTTGAAATAGGCCTACAACGGCATGCATCGAACGCTACGTACACGATCAACATCCTTGTCAGTGCTACGGGTGTCGATCATTCCGATGTTATCGTTGGACCATCAAACGGGTTGGAGTTATTGCACTTTTTCGATGAGGCTGTTCGAGTTACGGATAATTTTGGAAATCCGTGTTTGGCCGTCGTTGACTGTGTAATTATGGATAATTGCGGTTTCCACCACGCCCGATATGTTGAGCAAAATCTTCAACGACTTTTGCAGGCGAGAGGGGTTCGACTGATTTACCAGCCACCAAGGTTTGCGAGCCGTGTTTCAACTATATAAAGAGCGAGCTGAGATCTCATCAGGATTTCGCCTACAGGTTCACTGAACTAGCGACTGCTAATGCCATAGCAAACATTACTCCCGGTGCTTGTCGTTTCTTTGCGAGAGAATGTGGTTACATTTGAAAATGGGACCGTCATCATTCATAGTAGTATCGTAACTACACGCACGTACATTTGTGCCGGGGTGAGGAAATGAACTAGCGCGATGTTGACTATCAAAACGAACCTGCGCGATGTTGATTCTCAAAAGGAAAGATCGAGTACATTTTTTCTCTCTTGAAATGTGAATCTTTCCTATTTCACAAGAGTGTAAGAACGTTTCTCTGCCCGAAACTGATGGCGATGTCCGATCCTTAACGTAAATCTTCGCCTTTAAAGTTCCACCTCGGCATTTTAAACTTTCACTTACTAGCTTTCATTCTCATGAATTCATCCTCGCTTTATGTACACGGGTGTTATCTTTTGTGCACAATAGTATTGGAAGTGAACATTAAACACAAATTCTGATGACATTTTCATTTACAAAACTCATCAGCACCATGGACAAACCAATAAAAGTTTGGAAAAACTCGAACACCGCGGAAAGCATCGAGCGTTTCAGGGACAACTGTGCATGCTCTCAGCGAAAATAAATGTGGCGCAAGCGCGTTGTATGCCCCAGCATGTTTTATTTGTCGGCGCCGACTTGTCTGGCAAGTCTGTAGCAATATTTTTAATTACATCGTTGAGGCGGCGAAATCTTCCTAGGAAGTTTCTTATCAACTCATGGAGTTTCAAAGGAAACACACTGATGAATTCATGAGATGTATCAACATTCACATGAAGTTGCGCGTTCGATGATAAATGAAAAAGAGTGTAATATTGTTGTCACCTTCCTTTGTTTTGGACGTGTGGGTTCGATAGCTGTATGACCATGATGCGAAAAATCAGCCAAATCTCACTCATTTTCTTCCTTGAAGTCAACAACATTAAATTTGTGTTCATTAAAAATTTGTGTTCCGCAAGAGACATGATTACATGTGTTTGACGGCGATTGATCTTGGAAAGTGGCTTAGCTTTCACAATATCAATTACGTGAATCGAACATATCGAGAACGTATTTCAGCAAAGGCTAGCAGAATTTCACCGTCTTGTTTTCATTTTATTGTTGGCGGTTGCAAATTACTATTAACTGATTAAATATATGTACCTATTCAGCCTTCACTAAGCAAGAGCCATGTCCATGCCACAAGACCACGCCATTCCGTACATATCCGATGACTCGAGGTCCGTAACTGAAGGTTGACATGTTGTGAAACTTCCGGGGCACATAATGACATGACCTGAACTACGACCTCTGCATGTTTAAACTACGTGCACTGCGGAACTTCTCCTTTACTTTCCATTTTTTACTAACGTTCAAAACATACTAATGCTACATTTTTTGACATTTTTGAAATTATCTCAACAACGGAAAGAAGGACTACTTGCGTATTTGATCATCTACCATCCCAGCGTAGCTAGACATGTGCTCACGTACAGCGTACACGCGTAAACGTACGCATACGAATGTTCAGTGCTCTCTATCTCCGTTTGGAACAAGTGACATAATATTCGATTTCTACTGGTGACTGTCACACACACACACACACACACACACACACACACACACACACATATATATATATATATATATATATATATATATATATATATATATATATATATATATATATATATATATATATATATATACATGTATCGTTGATGTAGTTCTTCAGTGGATACGAAAAATTGTATATCGGAAATCACAATTTTTTTTGTAAATTCTTGCAGAAAAGGACAAAATGTTGCATTTGCCCTTGGATGAGCCACAATAGCCTTAAGCTGTGAATTTCGAGGCATTTTTTGAAGTCACTTGGCCAAACTGATAATGTGTATATTTGATCCGCAGCTTAATGTGTGAGAGGGCGGGAAAGACGAATTGGGTCACGCCACACGTCATTGAGACTATCATGTAGGAGGTCAACTTCGAAATTTGAAACTTAAACATTTACAATGTAACTTAGGCCAGGACGGAAATCTTGCAAATATCTGATACAATATAAAGCGGTTGATATGCGCTCCCATAATAGTTACGGAGGCACCATTAGTACTACATAAAACTATATTAGCCAAGCTGGTAACTGAAGAAACTGTAGGAAAATTGGTTGTTGGGAATACTTTTATAATTCATATTTGATGCTCTCTTTCTTGTTGTACATTACGTAATCGCTCTTACACTAGAAAACTTCGTAAAATTCATTGAAAACAAGAATACACATTTCAACAAATAGGAATAAGCATTATATAATACGCAACATGAAATCAGTAATTTTATCAAAAGTTATTGTTATCTACATTTTGAGTTCAACGCCGAGCAAATATCGCCACGACGCCGATCGGGTTCACTCTGCAGTGTCGGAAAGCCAATATTTCTTCTGTACGTGTTTATGGTTCCTGTCAGATTACTTGACAAGAACTCGAGAGACTTTCAAACCCGCGAATTAAATTATAGTGTATTCCGCATGCGTGAAATATCGCGCCAAAATCATGAAGCCGCGGTAAAATCAGCAGATCAACTTTAGAACACAGACCCGAGGTAATCAACGCTCTTGGAACGAACATTATCTTGCTGCATTAGTCTATGAAGCCTCCATAGATTTTGTTGAACAGGTAAGTCCATATTTATAATAATCTCCTGTATTTAATGTTCAATCTTGACGGTAAACCATTCCCTTTGAATTTTTGGGCACTACGTGTAAAATGCTGTCATACGATATTTTAAGCAACTTCGTTTGTTGCAAATGTATATTGCGGTGATCGATATTTCACTGTTACACGAATTTCTGTTACAATTATGAGATTTGCAGTCCTATCGGTGAAAAGTAATGTCTCTAAAACTTAAAGCGCCATAAGTCTTTTGCCATACTTCGTCATCTGTTATTCTAACACGCCATATCGTACTCGTAAATTCGATGGTCCCATTTTGGCAGCTGGCGCATTTGGTACAATTCTAAATTCAGTCAAGCAACAAAGCTGTTCGCGAAAAAGTAATCATGCCAGTTGATGTCTTCGGTTGCAGACAGGTGAACAATCAGCCTGCAGATGATTTTACATTCATTCTCTTGCTCGCCGGGCAACTTTGGATAGGCCAATATTTGGCGGGAAGCGAGCTTGTTAAGCTATGGTGCATTGTAACGGACATGCATGGTAGCTTGCAGCTTAGGGTTTTCAAAGAGAGACGGGAACATTTTCAAGTGAATACAAGGGAACATTTCGATCGCTTCTCCGAAAATGTTCATTCGTTTAAAATACCTAATAATCGATTCCGATGACGATTTCTCGAAGTCAGTTGGTTGATGTACAACGACATTCAAAAGTTAATAGACCGCACACTGATGATATGGCTAGTGACTCGTACACACCATTTTCTTTTGGGGTGAGTATATGGGTCGGACTCCGTTGTCCCATCGTACGGTCGCTCCGCAAAAGGGACCGTGGTTGTCCCAACAACATAACAACAATCAAGAGAACAAAATGATTCAAACGAATCTAGTGTTCAGAAACTAAAAGATCGATTTTATTTTTCTGTTAGACGTTTTCAATGAAGTAAAAGAGCTTTATCTAAAATTAGTGTAGGGCACAGATCGTAATTACAATTCGCGATTCGTGTTTGTGGGGAAGAGCGAAGAGGAAAACACGATCACGTGATTGAAGCTCTTTTACACCAGACCGTATTTGAGAATCCTGTAGCGGGATTTCAAGATTCATTACCTATTCTCCACTTCATATTTTTATAACCCTAGTATAAACCATTTTATAGGTAAAGGTGAATACTTTTGAACGCTGATTCACTATTTACGTGATCTTTACTGGATAAGTCAAGTCTTTGTCAAAGAAATAATGATGATGGTGGTCGTCGTCGTCCGAATAATGATGACGATAATAACGACGACGACGACGATGATGATGATGATGATGATGATGATGATGATGATGACGACCATCATCATCGTCCTCATTATTATCATCATCATCATCGTCGTCGTCGTCGTCGCCGTCGTTGTTGCTGTTGTTTTGTTATTTTTGGCAGTGGATTTTTGATCTAAATATATTTGATTCCAACACTTAATCTGGTTGTTCAAATATTTTTAGCAAGTCCAATGGCCGAGGTCAAAGTTTTCATAAGTTAAATACCTTACAGCTGAGACAAATTTTGCAATTTCATTTTAAATTTCCGTGTAAACTCATTTACACGTCTTACTTTTTAAACGGCAGATACGATGAATGCTTCCATTCTGTGTTCCAATCAGTGGAAAGGACTTCATAAAGCTGGCGGCCGGGTAAGTACCGACGTTCATCTAACATCTGTATTCCTCTTTACTTTAAAACGGTGGGCGATTTGTCCCGCTCAATCAAAATATTGGAGACGCATCAAGGAACGGATAATTGTGGTGTTTACTTGATTCGGAAATTTATCGCCAACCAGACTGTCGGGTTTTAAGTACCATAGAACAAATGTTGGCCCAAAGCGTGCATTAAATTATTTTTTGTATATGTATACACAAAATAGTACCTTTCTAAAGTAAGCACATAAATTCTTAGAGCAGAGTTAAAATCTACCAATAATGTAACACATTGCCAACGACAGAAATATTTCTTGGATACAAAGGGGATATTTTCAGAGCTCAAACTGTACGTACATATGAGGTTTTATCCCTGACTGTAAAGGTCTACACAATAATGATGCAAAGATAGCGATTGTATTTCCTTGATGTCACGTTTAAAACATTTGTTTTCTTGCAGTCGAGTAGATGGCGACCTAAAACTACTGAAGAACAAAGTCTTAAACAGTTGAGACGAAGAATCAAACAAAAGATTAGAAGACGAGCAAAAAGATATTCGGTGAAATACTCTAACAACCACTATGAAGAACCTGCCAGACCTGTTGAAACAGATTCTGTTCCGAGAGGGTACGCTTTGATGCTGATAAACAATATTAAAAAACTTGAGGCACAAATTTCTCAAGAAGTAATATCTAATCGACCAGACAAAGGTGAAAAAGGCACTCAATGTAGACGACCAGATGTGTATCACTCATTTGATTCTTCAAAGGCAGTCCTTTCATTTGATCGCCATGTGAAGGAATGTAACGCTGCAGTTGCAAGTGACGATTTGAAAACCAACGCCATCATATCAGCCGATCGTCGAGTGGAAGGTATTCAACAAAATTGCACGAAAACCATATGCAGAATAAGAAGATTTTGGAAAAACCTTTTGCTTTCGAATTAAGATTGTAACGCGATACTTGTGAGACGCGGTTGCAAAGACGTTTGCCTTATAAAACGACGATCTTTATAAACATTGAATAGTTATTGATTTGAAATTCTAACACACCCTCCACCCAATATTCAATGAGTTTAAATAACATGTACACACAAGTCTCCGTCTTCATTTGCTAATTTCTCCATGCCTATAATTTGTTAATCGGTAAATCTTGAAAAGGCAGTGATTTACAAGTGATTCTCAGGAATCGTTTTAAATGTGATATAAAAACACGATTGGAACTAATTTGGGACAATTTAATCTTCATTTTTTTCAACTTTCTCAAAAGTGTTAGGTACCCTCCAGATAAATGTTGCAATATTATAAATTACTCATAAAAACAAATGTATAACTTAAAAAGAAAAGCAGATAAGCTTACATTTGCAGTTTAAACAAACACTATTTCACTTTTCAATTATCCTAAATTAATTCCTATCGTATTAAAGGACTTTTTCCACTGTCAGGAAAAGAACTGTTAACGCGTCCGGCCTGCACTGTACATTGAAGTCTGCACAGAAGGCTGGATACTATAGGGCAAGTTTCAAATCATTGTGATTGCTGGCATACCTCTGTTTGGTAAGGGTAAACCGAACCATAACTTTGACTGCGAATATCATTACTACTAATTGAGCAACTTCCTCAAACCACAGACTCTAATATGCCTATTAATGCCAGCACCGACTTCGATGGCAGAAAAATAATTTAAAGGAAGATCGATCAGGATAATTTTTCATTCAATCATTACCGTCAATAGAAAAATACATGATAACTGTTATTTCCTCGTACGCTTGAAAGAAAATTCAGCGTTTGTATCTCGTCTGCCCTTTAGCGAAGATATAAATCAAAAATCGTATGACAAAATCACGAATTTGTTGGTACATGACTGTCCTGAACTTTCGAGCTTATCTGTCCAAATTGAGAAACGTTTATTTACAGTCCCTCCATGGAATGCGGGTTATTATAGAAGCTCACCTTGCCATTTGGAATGCAAACTTTACTGTGATAATCACCTTTGGTGAGCACTTAAGCCTAATACAGTACTTCGTGTTGCCAAAGCCTGGGGCCATAAATTCATTCTGCCAAAGATATGACGTTAGCTATCATCATTTCAAATCCCACTTCCATGTTCATGCCAACGATATTCCCGATTCGGGTGGTGATCGTTAGCAATCATCATTTTCAAACCCCACTTCCACGTTCATGCCAACGACATTCCCGATTCGTGGGGAGATCGTGAGCCATCATCATTTTCAAATCTTACTTTCCATGTTCATGCCAACGATATTCCCGATTCGGGTGGTGATCGTTAGCAATCATCATTTTCAAACCCCACTTCCATGTTCATGCCAACGATATTCCCGATTCGGGTGGTGATCGTTAGCAATCATCATTTTCAAATCCCACTTCCATGTTCATGCCAACGATATTCCCGATTTAGATGGTGATCGTTAGCAATCATCATTTTCAAATCCCACTTCCATGTTCATGCCCACGATATTCCCGATTCGGGTGGTGATCGTTAGCAATCATCATTTTCAAATCCCACTTCCATGTTCATGCCAACGATATTCCCGATTCGGGTGGTGATCGTTAGCAATCATCATTTTCAAATCCCACTTCCATGTTCATGCCAACGATATTCCCGATTCGGGTGGTGATCGTTAGCAATCATCATTTTCAAATCCCACTTCCATGTTCATGCCAACGATATTCCCGATTCGGGTGGTGATCGTTAGCAATCATCATTTTCAAATCCCACTTCCATGTTCATGCCAACGATATTCCCGATTCGGGTGGAGATCGTGAGCTATCATCATTAAATCCCACTTCCATGTTCATGCCAACGATATTCCCGATTCGGGTGGTGATCGTTAGCAATCATCATTTTCAAATCCCACTTCCATGTTCATGCCAACGATATTCCCGATTCGGGTGGTGATCGTTAGCAATCATCATTTTCAAATCCCACTTCCATGTTCATGCCAACGATATTCTCGATTCGGATGGTGATCGTTAGCAATCATCATTTTCAAATCCCACTTCCATGTTCATGCCAACGATATTCCCGATTCGGGTGGAGATCGTGAGCTATCATTAAATCCCACTTCCATGTTCATGCCAACGATATTCCCGATTCGGGTGGAGATCGTGAGCTATCATCATTTTCAAATCCCACTTCCATGTTCATGCCAACAATGTTCCCGATTCGGGTGGTGATCGCGGGCAATCATCACGTTTGGTTCAACACCATGACCGGAATCAACTGGTTAACAGCGAATGGAAACGTATAAGCTTACATGTCATTTTCCTTTCGTTTAAAACTTGATATTGGTAATATTTTCAAATTTTAAATATAGATATCGTTCGTATGTAACCTTACTTTTGTATTGAATCACATGTGCACGTACATGACTTTATTTATTTTTTATTTATTTTTTTATTTATTTAACTTCATCACTGGCATACAAAGGCAAAGAAACACAAAAACAAAGAACGAACTCACCAGGAGTGACACTAAACATTATAATAAAATGGCCGCCAGTGAAAGGTTGAGACAAACAGGTGACGAGCACCTCTATAACTGCCCCACCATGCATTAAAAATTGAAAAATAAAAAACAACAAGGCACTTTCAATGAGGAGGCTCTTTGATGTTAATGTTGGGACGAGTCGTAATTTGCAGCGTAACACACCTTGTCTTGGTAGCAACTCGATGATGACATATAGGTGAGGTTAAATGACGGAAAGCCTGAAGATTTTCTGTGCACAAGAAATCGGCGGGGAGACTATTCTTCATAGTTTACTTCAATTACATAGCTTTGTCAATAGCAGTAAATTTTGTGACGTCATCCCTAAGATTATTACTGATAATGTATCTGACTTTCCAGCATTGTGGCCCAAGATGTTTTGTAAATCTACAAATTCACTGGCATTGCCAAAACTATAGAATAATAGCAATAATGTGCCCCAACTGGACCATGATTGACTGAAGTCAGCTTTGCACTCCCATAGTGTACTCGGCGTGGCATCATACGTTACGTCGTGCAAAGTTTACTTTCGTTTATTTGGGCTGGGGGGTACGTTATTGCTTGAATATTCAAAAATCCTAGTAACAAGCCTAATTTGGCTATTGAAAATGGCTATATTGATTTTTATTTCCAAGGTGTGTTACGCTGCAAATTACGACTCGTCCCAACATTAACATCAAAGAGCCTCCTTATTGAAAGGAAATATCAACGGGACACATTCACAGATCGACACCGTCCAAGCTAGAGCGTACATCATTAGACTGGAAATTTGTTACAGCAAAAGCAAATCAGGCTGAGCTGGCAAAACTCAATGCTGTGTACCTAAATATGATTTCGAGTGAACAACAAGAAACTGTAGTTGACAATAAAAACAAAAATACTGAAAAGATCATCAAAAGTTACAGCTGCTAGCCCTTTGCTTTGTCGGATCACAAGATCTGACAAGATCTGTCTCTGTACAGACTGTAAATATAACAGTCAACAGCTAGCCCTTCCACTTTATTAAACACTGCCACAGTTTGATAGTTGGGGGTCAAAAGAGGAAGGTCACTTGAGGGCAACTTTCTACTGTCACTGGAAAAGAATTTACCAGACCAAAACAATTTGACTTTGAACAGTCGCTTATTCATGTCACTTGATACAAAACGTTTTGAGCAAACTTCAAATGCATGGACTGCGCAAAGGGTAAATGCGGCTTGTGTTTGAGTCTGAAAACGATTTGTACCTGTCAAGCAAATCAAAAGCAGTATGAATATAAATGCAGAATTTCTTTCTTTAATTTCATTAATTAACTGTAAGTAGTGTTGAGACCCGAAGTGTTTGTGTGTTTCTATTAGCATCTTTTCTTTGTATACAAGTAACCAATATTGAATTTGCAACTAGACAAAAGTAGGGAAAATGGTGGCAGCCACATCTATCAGTAAATTCATTTATTTCAAGTGTGTTGAAAAATAAATTCAATACCATGTAGTGCATTGACTGTAAAAATAATTGCTGTAAAATCATAACATTACAAGGTCCAAAACAGGACAGCATTATTTTAAAAAATCTAATATTTTGATATTTTAGAATTTCATATTAGTTCATCTGACACTGTATATTTATTTAAAATACTACATAATGTATAAAATTCACAGCTATTGGGGCTTAAATGAGTGGGAACTATAAATTTAGTTGTATGTCTAACCTCTGATGTTACATGACAATAAACCTTTGCACACTCTTAGTCTTAGAGCATCATTTTAATAATTTTGTATCTCACATTTTAGGGCAGTTATGATTGCTTGCAATATTTCGGTTAAGGTAGTATGTGCCTTATTCTGAAAGACGTATTTTATCAAAATTCTGGAGGGGAAATTGAAACCAGTCTCCTTCCTGATCTAGAATAAAAATTTAGGGCAACTGAAGTTTGGCAAGTTTTGTTACTAAAGAAATTACCCAGCTAACATTTACAATGAAAAAATTGTATGGTCGAAATACCTGTGTTACCTCTATAAGGTAAATTATATTTTCGATTTAAACAAAACTAGGACAGTGAAAATTTCAGTTACTCCACAAGCTTGAAAAAAGGTCCACACAATCATTAGGCTAGCAAAGTATTGTAAAATTTGAGTATGAAGATCTGTCCTGGAGGCATTTCTACTTAAAAAGCTTGGTTGCATTTGTTTGAAATTTGTTTTTGTCTATTGAGAATTTTGCTCAGTTGTACTATTGTTCCAAACAACCATACACTAATTTAATAAAATGCTATGTACAATTGGAATCCGTATGTGTAAATGTGAATAAACTTTGACAATTGATGTCAGTAAAGTACACATGGTGGAACTAATTATCATGTTTAAAAATGTAAGTACTCTTAAGACTGATTAAAAACATTCCATGAAAAATATGGTAGATGTATGATCTTCCTCAGACCACAGCCATTTACATATCACACTCTTGAGCAACTTATGGTCAGAAGATGCCACTGGCACGTAGTGCATATTGAACCGATGAACTGCAAATCGAAGCCTTTCAATGTGATGAGATTTACACTCAGATCCCGATGGGTATAATACAGAAGGGTGTCGAAGACTGCCGCAGGTTTACGTTCGCTTGCAATCTCCCGATTGATAGGCATGGAATTCGTGTTGCCTTGTATTATAAATCGGCGAGTGTTCAACTTGGTGCTCGTCACTGCTGGTGCTGTCTGTACTATCAGGCTCGATAGTCGATTTTTGGAATGCTTCCACGACATCCTTCATGTAGTCATCACCACCACACGCACCCGCTGTGTCTCCACCAGACATTTTAAATTGTGGTAAAATTTGCCCAGGACCAGCGCACAAACGAGCTGGCGTCAAACTGTTATCCGTTAAGTATTAACTGTTAAGCGACTTCCTGTTTAAGTTGAAAAGGCCGCATAACTAGATTGAAAGCGCCTGATTGGTTGATATGCACCCTATGAATGACGTTACGTGCGATGCGACACGCAAACAAGAAACAAACCTTGAGGGCGCGCATCAAATTGGAGATTTGTTAATGATCTTTCATCAAATCGTGTTCGGGTTGGGCGGTGCTGATTTCTTTAGCTACTGGGGGCGCTAGTCACTGTCACCTCTTTCTCCATTGAATGCTCGCATTTATTTCAAAGTGTGTATTAAAATGGTCAATCATTAAAGAATACTGATCCTTAAAACAAATAAGTTTACCGGTAGACAAAGGAACACTGTACTGAAGTTGTGTGCGATTTTGACGCAAAAGAGAATAAAATGAGAACATAGACTTGACAGCAGGCAAGAATATGTAGTTGTGTTTGTTGATTTAATAAAACACATCTTCCCAGATAAATCACCGAGGAAAGTTGACTACAATCATGTTTGAATATAATCTTCGAATAGGATGAAATTATGTGCGTGTCAATCCAAAGGTTCCTGTTCTGTCAGTTATATTTATTTACTTGTCTTACACATCCATGTCAATACCGTTTTACACTGAGCCCTTTTCATGTATTTGTCATATCAAAACCATACAATGCTATACAATACAATGTAGTGCGATGCAATGCAATACAGCAACACAAAGATACTAGCGCTAAAACTTGACTCGAATACATAACTACAAAATTATGTGCCTTTGGGAATGTCACATGTGAGCAGTAAATGTGTTTATATCAATGACTACGAGAAACTGGATATCTAAACGTTCATAAACACGTATCTCTGGCTCATTTGATAACTACTTAAAGTTGACGAAAACATGACACGAAGTAGGAGTTTGATAAAGCTTTCACAATTCTCTGTAGGACTTGTACCTGAGGTGAAACATGTTATTAGAACTAAGCAATGCAAAATCCAAACATATTACATGAGATTTACAAATAAGTTTGTATCCTTCATGGCCCAACGCATAAATGTTATGTTTAGATTAAATATTGCCTTTAAACAATGCATAAACACGCAGTGCTACTTGCATCGATAAAATGTGAAATAAAACAATTCACTACATATATTACTACTTTAAGAATTCTTTATTTCCTGAAACTTCCTGGAAACTCTTCACATATATGGGTACACATTACATTTCCAATGTTTATACCACGTTACATACTAAGCGCATATAAGACTGCGTATATTGGTTCCCAAGTCTTTGCATAAAATAGTGGTAAATGCGCAACCCTAATATGTTTGGCATAAACCTGACATTGATTTGCAGAAATGTGCATCTCACAATTTATGGATACTTTACGGGTTGACTTATATGACATAAATAAGCTTTTTCACCCTGTGATAGTGTCTTTCAAAAACTAAGTTCAAGACTCAGTGATGATGATTCTCTTTTCCCTTCGAGATTATGGTGCTAGCTGGCATAGGAAATACTATGCAAATACTTGCCACAGAGGTAGACACCAGAGAGTAAAATTACACTATGGAAAAAGCATTAAAGCAAGGTTATAGCTCTGTATTATTAGGTAAAGCAACTTTAAGCCTCATCTACCATGGAAAGTGCTGTTTCACTAGACCATCAGCTAGTACATACGACAAAAGCATGTGTTATTTCTGTCAACAATATAGGTTTTTTTGAGGTCCTCTCCATTCAATGCTGGGGGAAAACTATATAGAGCAGTAAACCAAGGGAATTCAAACTTGTTAAAAGTCAGACTCAGAGGTGCAATAGATCCAATTGATGCTAGAGCCATTGATATTAAATATCACAAAATATGTTGGACCAAAAACGTTGAAAATGTGTTGCGAAATTTAAACACAAATGCAGACTTACACCCATTATGTGAGATTGCATCTGCAAATGTAGGTAATGACAATACTACCATGCTTGCTGCAGACATCGATTTTTTTTCCTTGTTGGAAAATTCTTTCCCTGAAGGAGCGGTGTTAAACCTAGGAGAAGTACATGACTAATATTTGGCAATACATAGGGAACATGGAATTGTGTGATCGTATTACTTTTATAGCTAACCTTTCTTCAGATTAGAGTTATGGCATTAAAAGTCATTGACCTTTGACAGGAAATGTTAGGGACCGGTCAGTGTCTTCGGCCTGGGGCGGAGGATTATTTTTGCCGGTGTCAAAAAGTGGCTGACCTCCCTATTCCAACTTTTGAAAACAGGGTGACCCCCTGTGCACGACAAAGGTAAAATAAAAGGTAGTTGTCATGTTAGTTGTAAGATAGGACCTTAAAAGTCAATTCTAAAGTTTGAATACAGTATTTTGAATGAGCTGTGAATATATTCCACACTTTTATGCATAACCAGCTGATCTCCAGAATTGTTATAAGACAAATGTAAAATTTGTGAAATTTTAGTGCATGTTGCTTTCTATAACTGAATAGAGGAAACAGAAAAGTATCAGGAAGTTGTCATGTTATTCATATGAACTGCAGATTTCATAATGATTAGTACACATTGCAAAACTGACTTTCAATTACAGACACCAAGATATTTCTGACATATATCTCTGAGATATTAAAATACTACGCCCTAAGGGCGCGCCAAAAATTATTAAAGATCCAGATATCTCTAACATGTGATATATGAAAGTCATGCGGATGAAGGGCGTGCTGAAAAATATGATTGATATTTTAAAGTAACGCACTCTAAGGGCACGCTGAAAATCTTTAAACATATATCTCTGATATATATTGTCTGATATATTTAAGTTTCGCGCTTGTGGGGGGGGCTCTCAAAAATATGTCTTATTATTATTAAAGTTACGCGCCTGAAACGCACTCCGAAAATGCAACTCAATGATGAAATTTATTCTCGCAAGATGAATTTTAGGCAAGTATGACCCCGTGTCGACTCCCTATTTGGCATTTCAAAAACAGGGTGACCCCCAGAATCCACTACCCCCGAAGGCCAAAGAATCTGACCGGTCCCTTAGACATCTGATTTCCTGAGACTGTTGTATAAGTTTTATGAATCTAAAATTGTATACAAGATAATCAATGTGATGTTTAAGATATGGAAAATCAATGTGATGTTTAAAATATGGTAAAAATATAAATTTCATACTGACCTTTAATTGACCTTTGGTAAAGTAGTTCTATATATTCTTAATGCAATAGCCGTTTTTATTCGACAAACTTAAGTGTTAATGATTGTAAGGAATAATCCATAACAAAATGCATGTTTCCAATGTTACGTGCAGAGAAAACGAACAAAAGGGTAAACTCAGCAGTTAACGTTTAAACAAAATTTATTACGAAAATAAAACTAATTGCTAAGTCAAGGATAGAGTACAAGCTTTAAAAGTGTACAGACTACTTATCTCAGCTGGGACGGCAAAGCCCCAGTCTCAGAGTTGTAACAGTCAGTCGGATGAATGAACAGTCCTTCGGCTTGCAGGCTTTAAGTTGCACAAAGTCCACAGTATAAATCCAGCGTTGACAGTGAAGGTCTTGAAAAGTCTTGAGAATGACTACTGCTGGAGTTTAGTAACACACAAGAGACACGATCCCAAAAGTCTGACTGAAGCTGGCTGTCCCGTTTCTCTTTTATAAGCATGTAAGAACAATCTAGAACTTTTATTGACATGCTAATTACTGTTCTAAAATTATCTCTCTTACACAACTAACTAAATTTCTAGAACATTCAAAACATGACTAATTGAATTCAAGGTTGTGAGGTCATTAGAGCAGTGACCTTGAGAATGTTCTAGACTAATTGAACTCAGGTCATGATGATGTGGGGGAAATGACCTACATAACACACCCCCTCTTCAAAAAAAGAAATTTTTCAAAGAAAAATCTTTCTTTTACAAATGTAATCTTGAAAAAGATTTAAGTACTTAATTTTTTTTTTTACTCTAAAGTAAAACTTCTTGAAAGTGAACAACAATAAACTCTAAATACGAGAGAGACAGTCTGCAATTAAATTGTCTCTGCCTTTGATATGTCTAATGTCAAGATTAAACTCCTGTAACATTAAACTCCATCTTAGCAATCTCTGATTTTTGCCTTTAAATTTCTGCAGAAAAACAAGAGGGTTGTGATCAATATAAACCACTATTGGCTGATTTGAAGAAGTAACATAAACTTCAAAATGCTGTAAAGCTAATATCAAAGATAAACACTCTTTTTCAATTGTAGAGTAGTTTCTCTTGGATTTGTTAAATTTGCGTGAAAAATAGCAAACAGGATGATCTATACCATGACTATCCTCTTGCAATAAAACAGCACCAGCAGCCGTATCACTAGCATCCACAGCTAATTTGAATGGCAAAGTGAAATCTGGTGCAGACAACACTGGAGCACATTGCAGTATGGCTTTAAGTGTATCAAATGCCTGTTGGCATTGCTCTGACCAAACAAACTTTACTTTCTTTTTAAGTAAGTTAGTCAAAGGCTCAGTAATTCTAGAGAAATTTGGACAGAATTTTCTGTAGTAACCAGCCATACCGAGAAAGCGCATCAGTTGTCGTTTGCAGTTTGGTATGGGAAAACTTGAAATGGCACTGATTTTGGCATCAACAGGTTTTACCTCACCCTGTCCTACAGTATGTCCGAGGTAAGTCACCCTCGCCCAACCAAACTCAGATTTGGCAAGGTTGACAGTCAACATTGCTTTGCTCAGTCTCTCAAAGAACTTCCGCATGAGCTTGATGTGTTCCTCCCAGGTGTCACTATACAGGACGACGTCGTCAACGTAAGCTGCACACCCGTCTAGCCCGGATATGACGTCGTTGATCATCCGTTGGAACGTTGCCGGAGAGTTCTTCATTCCGAATGGCATCACCTTGTACTGGAACAATCCGTCTGGTGTAACAAAGGCGGATATTTCACGAGCACGATCCGTCAGAGGGACTTGCCAAAATCCCTTCAGTAGGTCAAATTTCGTCACATACTTGGCTTTTCCCACTCGGTCGATGCAGTCATCAATCCTCGGGATTGGGAAAGTGTCTGTCTTTGTTAAAGTGTTGACCTTCCTAAAGTCCGTGCACATACGATAACTGTGATCTGATTTGGGAACAAGTATGCACGGCGAACTCCAGTTACTTTTACTGGGTTCAATAAAGTCATTGTCCAGCAGGTATTTGACTTCTTCCTGGAGATATTTCGCTTTTGTTGGATTCAGTCTGTATGGATGTTGTTTTACAGGCTTACTGTCCCCAACATCAACGTCGTGATAGATGACGTTTGTCCTCGTTGGAACATCTTGAAACAGGTGTTTATATTCGTGGAGCAGTTCTTTCACCTGTTGTTGTTGTTCTGGCTGGAGGTGTGCCAACTTTGTAGACTCCAGCTTCTCCAGGATTTCTGAGTTCTGAAGCTTGACCGAGCCCAGCTTTGAGTTTAGAGTATTTTCACTCAAGTCAGTTTCAGTATCACTATCTTCATAATGGCCAGAACTGACTGTACTGACAGGCTGAGTTATAGTAGGATTATCCCTATCCAAATATGGCTTAAGCATATTTATGTGACATAGCTGTTTTTGTTTTCGCCTGTCAGGTGTTATTATGATGTAATTTAAATCACTCAATTTCTTATTAATTAGATACGGCCCAAAGACAAAGTAACGAGCATGGAGTGGTTTGCCAGGAATTTGAAGTAGAACAAGAACCTTTTGACCTGGTTCAAACTTCCGTTTTCCGTTCTAACCCCAATGAGGCCCAAAGAAAGGAGCATGAGAAGTGTGAATTTGATGTACATGAAGTGTACGCCATCGATATACTCATCAGTTCTGGCGAAGGCAAGGCCAGGGAGATTGACACTCGAACCACTGTTTTCAAAAGAAAAGATTTAGTGTACCAGCTCAAAATGAAGGCATCCAGAATGTTCTTCAGTGAAATGGAGCGTAGATTCAATCTTATGCCTTTCACACTCAGGGCTTTTGAAGATGAGAAGAAGGCTCGTCTTGGAGTTGTGGAATGTGTAAAACATCAGTTAGTCAATCCATTCCCTGTGCTATATGAAAGAGAAGGCGAATTTGTAGCCCAGTTTAAGTTCACAGTTCTACTTATGCCGAACGGACCACTAATAGTCCGTGGGCTGGAGGGGCCCACCGTGCACCCCCCCCCCCATAAACCTACTAAATGGGTATTTTTTTGTTCTTTGGGATCTGCTGAACTAGAAAAAAAGATGTTAACATTGGATATTTTGGGATGCACTACCTGTCTGCACTGGTTTTTGATTTGTATGTACCGCAAAAAATGGCGAAAAATGGGTAGGGGTAGGGGATACCATATCCTCCCCTAAATTGTGTAAACCAGCATGAAATAGCTCAAACCTTACATTTTTGGAAAGCTCAGATACTGCTCTTTCTGAGGAATACCAACTTTAGCAAAATTGATTTGTGTACATAGAATAGGACGACTTTAAAATGAATTTTTTTGACAATTTTGAAATTTTTTACCCAAAATACCATGTAACAATTGTGATTTACTTTTTATTAAGCAAAATTTTCACAACTTTTTGTGTTTCAATTATTTATTCTAACATATTAAACAAGAAAAAAAGTGTTAACATCAGATATTTAACTCTACACTACTTCTCTGGAGTCAATTTTGAATTGCGTGTATCTGTATGGGATGAGCAAAAGCTAGGGGTAGGGGTACAACATTCTTTCCTTGATGAAGTAAACTGGCTTGAAATGCCATATACCTTATAGTTTTAGAAAGCTGAGATACTGGTCTTTCAAAAATGCATAAGGTTTTATTAAAAAATATGACGTCATAGAATTGGATAACTTTAAATCGATTTTTTCTGGTAATTCAGTATTTTTAACCGGAAGAAAATACAATAACTATTGTTTCCTCCCAATGAAGCAAATCAAACAAATTTGTGGATGTTATTTACTAATTGCAATGTGATGAAGAAGAAAATAAATGTCAAAATTGGGTATTTACAATGCATTATTGTCGCTACGCACTAAAATTGCAAGTTTTGCTACATTGGTATATCGTGAATGGGCATTTTATTGTTAGGCAATGAACTAATGCACAGCCTTAAAAAGAAGACTTTAAAACGCGCACACATAGCACGCAATACACAGCATTGCCCTTTGTATTATGTCTAGGTAAATAATTGGTAGAACTTAGATTAGTTTTGACAGCAATTTGCGACCTCAGAAAGAGCAGTATCTGAGCTTTCCAAAAATGTAAGGTTTGAGCTATTTCATGCTGGTTTACAAAATTTAGGGGAGGATATAGTATCCCCTACCCCTACCCATTTTTCGCCATTTTTTGCGGTACATACAAATCAAAAACCAGTGCAGACAGGTAGTGCATCCCAAAATATCCAATGTTAACATCTTTTTTTCTAGTTAGCAGATCCCAAAGAACAAAAAAATACCCATGTAGTAGGTTTATGGGGGGGTTGCACGGTGGGCCCCTCCAGCCCACGGACTAGAACTTTTTCAATCAGAACACAGTGTAGAAGACCCTAAACTTAAGGCACTCCTTAGCACATCAGTAAATCCAAAAGCGGCCAAGAAAAAGAAAAAGAAAGCTGCAAACAGAGCGGCCAAAGAATTTGGTGAACCTCCAAAAGCTGTTGAAGCAGAAGCCAAGTAAAGACAGAGGACGACGTGACACTACGAAAATGGCAAAATCCCAGAATACACATTGCTATCAGATTTCATCGATCGTTCTACAACCACACAGTCATGTGTGACACGCTAATTCCACCCTAGTGCCAGATGACTTCTTGTAACTTTCGATGCCAAAATTTTACCTTCAAAAAAATGTCAAGCTTGTGGCAAAGAAAGTTGGTCAACCCTTCCTAAAAAATAGTTGGTTTATATGGTATCCTATGCAATGGAATATTTCCGCCTGCCTGAGGAGAAACAGTTTAGGAGTAGACCAACTTTCCTCCTCAGTTTGACCTTTCTCTCTTTAAAGTTGCGGTATTCTTTAAAGTTTGCAATATTTAGTTGTTTTTTATGATTTACTGAGTATTGGCATCAGAGTCTGTGAAATGCATCACTGCTGTAATTTCAACCATTCGATTTAGTTGCCGTTAAATTTGTTACGTGCAGAGAAAACGAACAAAAGGGTAAACTCAGCAGTTAACGTTTAAAAAATTTATTACGAAAATAAAACTAATTGCTCTATTAGCTGGTTCAGAATTAGATATGCGCATATTTAATGATTTACACAATGTGATGTCACATGGTCTCCCATCATACCAAATATGAAGGGTGTAGCACTTATGGTTACTTTGTTATGGACATATACGTATTTTCAAGGTCAAAGATCATCGAGGACACATGACATTTTGTCAAAAACGGTGTATTGCTAAGTTGTCCCTATATACCAAAAATCAGACCTCCAGCTCTATTGGCTGGCTCAGAATTAGATATGCACATAATTGATGAGGTACAGGATGTGGTGTCATAAGGTCTCCCATCATACCAAATATGAAGGTTGTACCTCTTGTGGTTACTTAGTTATGGACATATACGTTTTTTCAAGGTCAAAGATCATCGAGGACACATGACATTTGTCAAAAAAATTGTATTGCTAACTTGTCCCTATATACCAAAAATCAGACCTCTAGCTCTATTGGCTTTCTCAGAATTAGATATGCACATAATTAATGAAGTACAGGATGTGGTGTCATAAGGTCTCCCATCATACCAAATATGAAATGTGTAGCTCCTGTGGTTATTTAGTTATGGACATATACTCATATTTAAGGTCAAAGGTCATCGAGGTCACATGATATTTTGTCAAAAAAAATTTATTCCTAGGTTATTCCTATATATCAAAATTGAGACCTCCAGCTCTATTAGCTGGTTCAGAATTAGATATGCGCATATTTAATGAGGTACACGATGTGGTGTCGCATGGTCTCCCATCATACCAAATATGAAGGGTGTAGCACTTGTGGTTACTTTGTTATGGACATATACGTATTTTCAAGGTCAAAGATCATCGAGGACACATGACATTTTGTCAAAAACGGTATATTGCTAAGTTGTCCCTATATACCAAAAATCAGACCTCCAGCTGTATTGGCTGGCTCAGAATTAGATATACACATAATTGATGAGGTACAAGGATGTGGTGTCATAAGGTCTCCCATCATACCAAATATGAAGGTTGTACCTCTTGTGGTTACTTAGTTATGGACACATACGATTATTAAAGGTCAAAGGTCATCGAGGACACATGACGTTTTGTCAAAAAAGTGTATTGCTAAGTTGTCCGTATATACCAAAAATCAGACCTCTAGCTGTATTGGCTGGCTCAGAATTAGATATGCACATAATTAATGAGGTACAGGATGTTGTGTCGTAAGGTCTCTCATCATACCTAATATGAAGGGTGTAGCACTCGTGTTTACTGAGTTATGACATATACTCATAGTTAAGGTCACTTGACATCATCGAGGTCACTTGACATTTTGTCAAAAAAATTCTATTGCTAGGTTATCCCTATATACCAAAAATCAGACCTCTAGCTCTATTAGCTGGCTCAGAATTAGATATGCGCATATTAGTGAGGTACGCGATGTGGTGTCATAAGGTCTCCCATCATACTAAATATGAAGGGTGTAGCACTTGTGGTTACTTAGTTATGGACATATACGTATATTCAAGGTCAAAGGTCATCGAGGTCACATGACATTTGACAAAAAGAAAAAACGAAAGAAAAAAGAGACAAAGAAAAAGAAATTCGCCAAAATTTACATAGACTAGAAGAACTAATTGATGAGAATCTTGATGAAAATGTTTTAAATACTTATGAAACTCTGTAAAGAGAGCTTGATGTGATTATAGAGGAGAAAGTGCGAGGATCAGCCATACGTCCAGAGCTCAATGGTATCAAGATGGTGAAAAAAGTACAAAATATTTCCTAAACCTGGAAAAAAAGAATTATACAAAGAAAAATATAAATTTGTTAAAAGAAGGGAATGGTGAAACTACAGACCAAAGTCAAATTCTGTACAAAATAAAAGAATACCCATCTTTACATGTCTGCGCATCCAAATTTGGAGAAGGCCGACATCTATGGTTTCTTCCAGGAAGCAAATATACCTAAGGTTAAGCAAGATAAACGGGCCCTTTGTGAGGGGTTACTAACAAAGGAAGAAATTTATTAAGCGTTAAAAAAAGCACCAAAAAACAAAACCCCAGGGAGCGATGGTCTACCTCCTGAGTTTTATTTGTTCTTTTGGGATGAATTGGGAGATGCTTTAAAAAATTCTTTAAACTGTGGCTATCAAGGTGGTGTCTTATCTAACACACAAAAACAAGATGTCATTACATTATTGCCAAAACCAGAAAAAGACCACCAGTATTTAAAAAACTGGAGACCAGTTTCACTACTCAACTCTGATTATAAAATTGCAAGTAGATGTATTGTGAAAAGACTTGAAGGTATTCTTCCAGATATCATACATTCTGATCAGTCAGCTTTTATACCAGGGAGGAAAATAATTGATAACATTCGTTTGATTTTAGATATGGTGGGTCTATGTGAAAATACAGGAAAACCAGGAGCTATGTTATTTGTTGATTTTACCAAAGCTTTTGACACTCTTGAATGGAATTTTTATTTAAAGCGTTAGATTTGTATAACTTTGGTAACTCCTTTAAGAAATGGATTGCAGTATTTTACAATGATATTGAAAGTTGTGTTTTGAACAACGGTTATTCAACAGGATGGTTTAAATGAGAAAGAGGGATCAGACAAGGCTGTCCTTTGTCTACAGCTTTATTTGTTATGGCAATAGAACTTTTAGCCATTGCTATGAGAACAAATACTCAAATTGAAGGAATTTCCCTGCCAGATGGTCACGTACAAACTATTTGTGGGTTTGCAGACGATACTACTCTAATGCTTAGCAATCATGATTCTGTTACACGTGCTATTGCTTTGTTGGAAGACTTTCATAGTTTCTCAGGCTTAGATATTAATTTAGAAAAGACAGAACTGCTACTATTGGGCAGCTTAAAGCGCGATTGGATAGCTATGGATTGTATTACACCAAGTAGTGGATCTATTAGATACTTGGGAATTTTTTTAGGTCACGATAAAAAGAAAAACCATCTGTTCAATGTATATACCAAGATAAGAAAAATGTGTGACAAACTAGATATTTGGAGATCACGTGACTTGACAATTAGAGGGAAAGTAACACTGGCAAGGATTTTTGGAGCCTCAAACCTGCTGTACGTTATGAATTCCATTTCTATTCCAGATGATTGTATTAAGAGAGCGAGAGCGTATTTATTCTCCTATTTATGGAGGGGGGGAAAACATGTTATTAAAAGTAGCACTCTGATAGGCAACCTCGATGAAGGTGGTTTGAGAATGATAGATTTGGAACTTCAGAACAAAGCCTTCAAATTAGCTTGGGCAGAAAGAATTATCAAAACAAACTTACCTTGGGGAATTATTGGCAAAAGCTATTTTTAATTAGTAGATTTGGGGGGCCTACAATTTTTGCTTAGTTGTAACTATAACATAGACAAAATGAATATTGTAATTCCTTCATTTTATAAAGATATTCTAAGATTTTGGAAAGAACTGTACAATTATTCTCTACCAACTACTTTTCAAGAAGTTATTTCAGAAATACATTTTGATTAGTGGTAAAAGTGTTTGCTATAATGACTGGCTCAACAAAGGAGTCAAACACATTGCTGATTTATTAGGTGACAAGGGTGAATTTATTTCTTATGAACGTTTTATAGATAAATATCATATAAGTACTGATTTTGTTACATATTACGGTTGCATCAATGCTATACCAAATTCATGGAAACGCATCATGCGTGGGAACAATAGTAAATGTAGAGTACCTTTGATTGAGAGGATTATAATTGATAAAGGGAAAGGTGATACAAGGGACTTCTACAAACTTTTTGTAAAAAATGGTTTTGTGCGTGCTACTTCAGAATCCAAATTTTATAACCTAAGTGACAACGATCACCATGAGGTAAATTGGAAACAAATATGGGGACTTCCATATAAAATAACAACAGAAGAAAAGCTCAGAGTCTTCCAATTTAAAATTCTTCATCGAATCTTGCCCACAAACCTATTTTTATTTCGTAATAAAATCAAACCAAATAGCAATTGTAAATATTGTAGTCAAGAGGAGACACTTGAGCACCTTTTCTGGTATTGTAAAAATGCGCAGAATTTTTGGAAAGGCTTTGAAGCTTTATGTAATTCAAGACTAAGTAATAAGCTCTCACTATCATGTTACACTGTACTTTTTGGCATTCGTGATAATCAAGAAACAATTCTTGTAAATCATTTTATTTTAATTGCAAAATATGAAATTTACGCCATTAGATATGCCAATACTAAGTTAACTGTCAATTTCTTTGTCAAAAAAGTGAAAGAAGTAATATACATGGAACAAAAATTTCTCACCAATTGTATAGTTTAGTCTCGTACGCTGTCTTTTTTCTTGTTTGTTTTTCCTTTTTCCTTTGTGATGTGTTTTTCCTGCTTTGTTATTTTGTCCTTAATTGTAATAAAAAAAAAAATATAGGTGCAAGCAGCAATGCCGGGGCCAAAGCAATCTTAAGTGGGAAAAAGAAGGCAAATGTATTCAGAGAGGGCAAAGGTCATTACCGTTACATGTCCTTTTTGCAACAAAACTTTCTTTCCTTATGTTACATCTGTCAACAAAAAATCAGAACACTAGCTTTATTGCTAGCTCAAAATTAGAAATGTGCACAATTATGAGGTACTGCATTTGGCATCATAAGGTCTAAATTCGTGCCAAATATGAAGAGTATAGGACTCTTGGATACTGAGTTATGGGAAAATATGTATATTTATGGAAAAAAGGTCATCGAGGTCACGTGATATTTTGTCAAAAAAATTGTATCCCATAGTTATCCCTATATACCAAAAATCAGACCTCTAGCTCTGTTGGCTTGCCCAAAATTAGATATGTGCATATTTAATTAGGCATGACATATGGTACCATAAGGTCTCCCATCATACTAAATATGAAGGGTGAAGCCCTTGCGGGTACTGAGTTATAGACAGATATGTATATTTCAGGTCAAAGGTCATCGAGGTCACGTGACATTTTGTCAAAAAAATTGTATCCCTTAGTTATTCCTGTATACCAAAAATCAGACCTCTAGCTCTGTTGGCTTGCCGAAAATTCGATATATGCATATTAATGAGGCATGACCTATGGTACCATAAGGTGTCCCATCATACCAAATATAAAGGGTGTAGCCCTTGTGGTTATTGAGTTATGGACAGATATGTATATTTGAGGTCAAAGGTCATCGAGGTCATGTGATATTTTGTCCAACAAATTGTATCCCATAGTTATCCCTATATACCAAAAATCAGACCTCTAGCTCTGTTGGCTTGTCCAAAATTAGATCTGTGCATATTTAATGAGGCATGACCTATGGTACCATAAGGTCTCCCATCATACCAAATATGAATGGTGTAGCCCTCTTGGTTACTGAGTTATGGACAGATATGTATATTTGAGGTCAAAGGTCATCGAGGTCACGTGACATTTTGTAAAAAAAATTGTATCCCATAGTTATCCCTATATACCAAAAATCAGACCTCTTGCTCTGTTGGCTTGCCCAAAATTAGATATGTGCATATTTAATGAGGCATGACCTATGGTACCATAAGGTGTCCCATCATACCAAATATGAAGGATGTAGCCCTCTTGGTTACTGAGTTATGGACAGATATGTATATGTGAGGTCAAAGGTCATCGAGGTCATGTGACATTTTGTCAAAAAAATTGTATCCCTTAGTTATGCCTATATACCAAAAATCAGACCTCTTGCTCTGTTGGCTTGCCCAAAATTAGATATGTGCATATTTAATGAGGCTTGACCTATGGTACCATAAGGTGTCCCATCATACCAAATATGAATGGTGTAGCCCTTGTGGTTACTGAGTTATGGACAGATATGTATATTTGAGGTCAAAGGTCATCAAGGTCATGTGACATTTTGTCAAAAAAATTGTATCCCATAGTTATCCCTATATACCAAAAATCAGACCTCTAGCTCTGTTGGCTTGCCCAAAATTAGATATGTGCATATTTAATGAGGCATGACCTATGGTACCATAAGGTCTCCCATCATACCAAATATGAAGGGTGTAGTCCTTGTGGTTACTGAGTTATGGACAGATATGTATATTTGAGGTCAAAGGTCATCGAGGTCATTTGACATTTTGTCAAAAAAATTGTATCCCATAGTTATCCTTATATACCAAAAATCAGACCTCTAGCTCTGTTGGCTGGCCCAAAATTAGATATGTGCATATTTAATGAGGCATGACCTATGGTACCATAAGGTCTCCCATCATACCAAATATGAAGGGTGTAGTCCTTGTGGTTACTGAGTTATGGACAGATATGTATATTTGAGGTCAAAGGTCATCGAGGTCATGTGACATTGAAATATGGTACCATAAGGTCTCCCATAATACCAAATATGAAGGGTGTAGCCCTTGTGGTTACTGACTTATGGACAGATATGTATATTTGGGGTCAAGGGTCATCAAGGTCATGTGACATTTTGTGAAAAAAATTGTTTTCAATGGTTATCACTATATACCAAAAATCAGGTAATGGTCTCATGTTAACGTCACGAAATCTGTGCGAGTCTCCAGATAAAATAACGCACACATCACGTGTCATCCTAGCGCCCCCTCCCGGTCGTTATTGCACAATATACGTACTTTGCAATCGCCCTCCCAGGTTTATCAACTTGCGCACCTATCTCCGTGTGCTGGCGCATGTACAGGGGTTGACGTACTCGTGCCGTACCTGACGTTCGCTGGCGACCATGTATCGTTTCGTCCACTGTAGGTCATCGTATACCGCATGTACTTTACAATGCACATCATCGATCCTTATACGTAATTCATGCAGGGCATTTTACAGACATGTGCCTAACATTGATGTTAATCGTCTGATGTATGCGTGCCTCCCGATCACCCCACACACTACGTTACTATGAAAAATCAACGACATGTACATGGTAAGCATAGGCGTGTGTCACTTTCAAGGCTATCAGAGTGGATACTCAAGGACACTGTTCGTGGACGTGTATTGGTGTAGTCAAATACATCGGCAATACAGACACATTTACTTTGTCTGTGTAGTCAGACAGTGCATCGAATGGTCACACAGGTATTAATGTGGTCAATTTGACATCTATTACAAACACATCAGAACACTGCCCGTGTACTCAGGTAATTACAAACACATGAATACAGTGTCTCATATGGTCACTTATGTATTAGTGTGGTCAAGTTCATTTTCGATACAAATACATTAATACACTGTCTTTGTGGTCAGTGTCTGCAATGGTCACCCATGTATTAGTGTGGTCAGGTAGACAACAAGTACAGATACATACGTACACTGTCTGTGTAGTCAGACAGTGTCTCCAATGGTCACACAGGTATTAGTGTGGTCAGGTAGACATCACATACAGATACATATGTACACTGTCTGTGTGGTCAGTGTCTCCAATGGTCACAAATGTTTTAGTGTGGTCAAGTTCATCTCCAATACAAATGCATTAGTACATTGTGTGTGTGGTCAGACAGTGTCTCCAATGGTCACCCATTTATTGGTATGGTCAGGTAGACATCAAAAACAGATACATAAGTACATTGTCTGTGTAGTCAAACAGTGTCTCCAATGGTCACACATGTATTAGTGTGGTCAGGTAGACATCACATACAGATACATATGTACACTGTCTGTGTGGTCAGTGTCTCCAATGGTCACACATGTATTAGTGTGGTCAAGTTCATCTCCAATACAAATGCATTAGTACACTGTCTGTGTGGTCAGACAGTGTCTCCAATGGTCACCCATATATTAGTGTGGTCAGGTAGACATCAAATACAGATATGTAAACTGTCTGTGTGGTCAGTGTCTCCAATGGTCACACATGTATTAGTTTGGTCAAGTTCATTTCCAATACAAATACATTAGTACACTGTCTGTGATGTCAGTGACTCCAATGGTCACCCATGTATTGGTGTGGTCAGGTAGACATCAAGTACAGATACATAAGTACACTGTCTGTGTGGTCAGACAGTGTCTCCAATGGTCACACATGTATTAGTGTGGTCAAGTTCATCTACAATACAAATGCATAAGTACACTGTCTGTGTGGTCAGACAGTGTCTCCAATGGTCACACATGTATTAGTGTGGTAAAGTTTATTTTCAATACAAATACATTAATTAGTACACTGTCTGTGCGGTCAGTGTCTGCAATGGTCACACATGTATTAGTGTGGTCAGGTAGACATCACATACAGATTATGTAGACTGTCTGTGTGGTCAGACAGTGTCTCCGATGGTCACACATGTATTAGTGAGGTCAAGTTCATTTCTAATACAAATACATTAGTACACTGTCTGTGTGGTCAGACAGTGTCTCAAATGGTCACATATGTATTAGTGTGGTCAAGTATATTTCTAATACAAATACATTAGTACACTGTCTGTGTGGTCATTGTCTCCAATGGTCACCCATGTATTGGTGTGGTCAGGTAGACATCAAGTACAGATACATAAGTACACTGTCTGTGTGGTCAGACAGTGTCTCCAATGGTCACACATGTATTAGTGTGGTCAAGTTTATTTTCAATACAAATACATTAGTACAGTCTGTGTGGTCAGTGTCTCCAATGGTCACCCATGTATTGGTGTGGTCAGGTAGACATCAAGTACAGATACATAAGTACACTGTCTGTGTGGTCCGACAGTGTCTCCAATGGTCACACATGTATTAGTGTGGTCAAGTTCATCTCCAATAGAAATGCATAAGTACACTGTCTGTGTGGTCAGACAGTGTCTCCAATGGTCACCCATGTATTGGTATGGTCAGGTAGACATCAAAAGCAGATACATTAGTACACTGTCTGTGTGGTCAGTGTCTCCAATGGTCACCCATGTATTAGTGTGGTCAGGTAGACACCACATACAGATTATGTACACTGTCTGTGTGGTCAGTGTCTCCAATGGTCACAAATGTATTAGTGTGGTCAAGTTCATCTCCAATACAAATGCATTAGTACACTGTCTGTGTGGTCAGACAGTGTCTCCAATGGTCACCCATGTATTGGTGTGGTCAGGTAGACATCAAGTACAGATACATAAGTACACTGTCTGTGTGGTCAGACAGTGTCTCCAATGGTCACACATGTATTAGTGTGGTCAAGTTTATTTCCAATACAAATACATTAGTACACTGTCTGTGTGGTCAGTGTCTCCAATGGTCACCCATGTATTGGTGTGGTCAGGTAGACATCAAGTACAGATACATAAGTACACTGTCTGTGTGGTCAGACAGTGTCTCCAATGGTCACACATGTATTAGTGTGGTCAAGTTTATTTCCAATACAAATACATTAGTACACTGTCTGTGTGGTCAGTGTCTCCAATGGTCACCCATGTATTGGTGTGGTCAGGTAGACATCAAGTACAGATACATAAGTACACTGTCTGTGTGGTCAGACAGTGTCTCAATGGTCACCCATGTATTGTATGGTCAGGTAGACATCAAAAACAGATACATATAAGTACACTGTCTGTGTGGTAAGTGTCTGCAATGGTCACCCATGTATTAGTGTGGTCAGGTAGACATCACATACAGATTATGTACACTGTCTGTGTGGTCAGTGTCTCCAATGGTCACACATGTATTAGTGTGGTCAAGTTCATTTCCAATACAAATACATTAGTACACTGTCTGTGTGGTCAGACAGTGTCTCCAATGGTCACACATGTATTAGTGTGGTCAAGTTCATTTCTAATACAAATACATTAGTACACTGTCTGTGTGGTCAGACAGTGTCTCCAATGGTCACACATGTATTAGTGTGGTCAAGTTTATTTCCAATACAAATACATTAGTACACTGTCTGTGTGGTCAGTGTCTCCAATGGTCACCCATGTATTGGTGTGGTCAGGTAGACATCAAGTACAGATACATAAGTACACTGTCTGTGTGGTCAGACAGTGTCTCCAATGGTCACACATGTATTAGTGTGGTCAAGTTTATTTCCAATACAAATACATTAGTACACTGTCTGTGTGGTCAGTGTCTCCAATGGTCACCCATGTATTGGTGTGGTCAGGTAGACATCAAGTACAGATACATAAGTATACTGTCTGTGTGGTCAGACAGAGTCTCCAATGGTCACCCATGTATTGGTGTGGTCAGGTAGACATCAAAAGCAGATACATTAGTACACTGTCTGTGTGGTCAGTGTCTCCAATGGTCACCCATGTATTGGTGTGGTCAGGTAGACATCAAGTACAGATACATAAGTACACTGTCTGTGTGGTCAGACAGTGTCTCCAATGGTCACACATGTATTAGTGTGGTCAAGTTTATTTCCAATACAAATACATTAGTACACTGTCTGTGTGGTCAGTGTCTCCAATGGTCACCCATGTATTGGTGTGGTCAGGTAGACATCAAGTACTGATACATAAGTACACTGTCTGTGTGGTCAGACAGTGTCTCAATGGTCACCCATGTATTGGTATGGTCAGGTAGACATCAAAAACAGATACATTATAAGTACACTGTCTGTGTGGTAAGTGTCTGCAATGGTCACCCATGTATTAGTGTGGTCAGGTAGACATCACATACAGATTATGTACACTGTCTGTGTGGTCAGTGTCTCCAATGGTCACACATGTATTAGTGTGGTCAAGTTCATTTCTAATACAAATACATTAGTACACTGTCTGTGTGGTCAGACAGTGTCTCCAATGGTCACACATGTATTAGTGTGGTCAAGTTCATTTCTAATACAAATACATTAGTACACTGTCTGTGTGGTCAGTGTCTCCAATGGTCACCCATGTATTGCTGTGGTCAGGTAGACATCAAGTACAGATACATAAGTACACTGTCTGTGTGGTCAGACAGTGTCTCCAATGGTCACCCATGTATTGGTGTGGTCAGGTAGACATCAAAAACAGATACATTAGTACACTGTCTGTGTGGTCAGTGTCTCCAATGGTCACCCATGTATTGGTGTGGTCAGGTAGACATCAAGTACAGATACATAAGTACACTGTCTGTGTGGTCAGACAGTGTCTCCAATGGTCACACATGTATTAGTGTGGTCAAGTTTATTTCCAATACAAATACATTAGTACACTGTCTGTGTGGTCAGTGTCTCCAATGGTCACCCATGTATTGGTGTGGTCAGGTAGACATCAAGTACAGATACATAAGTACACTGTCTGTGTGGTCAGACAGTGTCTCCAATGGTCACCCATGTATTGGTGTGGTCAGGTAGACATCAAGTACAGATACATAAGTACACTGTCTGTGTGGTCAGACAGTGTCTCCAATGGTCACACATGTATTAGTGTGGTCAAGTTCATCTCCAATACAAATGCATAAGTACACTGTCTGTGTGGTCAGACAGTGTCTCCAATGGTCACCATGTATTGGTATGGTCAGGTAGACATCAAAAACAGATACATAAGTACACTGTCTGTGTGGTCAGTGTCTGCAATGGTCACCCATGTATTAGTGTGGTCAAGTAGACATCAAGTACAGATACATAAGTACACTGTCTGTGTGGTCAGACAGTGTCTCCAATGGTCACACATGTATTAGTGTGGTCAAGTTCATTTTCAATACAAATACATTAGTACACTGTCTGTGTGGTCAGTGTCTCCAATGGTCACCCATGTATTGGTGTGGTCAGGTAGACATCAAGTACAGATACATAAGTACACTGTCTGTGTGGTCGACAGTGTCTCCAATGGTCACACATGTATTAGTGTGGTCAAGTTTATTTCAATACAAATACATTAGTACACTGTCTGTGTGGTCAGTGTCTCCAATGGTCACCCATGTATTGGTGTGGTCAGGTAGACATCAAGTACAGATACATAAGTACACTGTCTGTGTGGTCAGACAGTGTCTCCAATGGTCACACATGTATTAGTGTGGTCAAGTTCATCTCCAAAACAAACATAAGTACACTGTCTGTGTGGTAGCAGTGTCTCCAATGGTCACCCATGTATTGGTGTGGTCAGGTAGACATCAAGTACAGATACATAAGTACACTGTCTGTGTGGTCAGACAGTGTCTCCAATGGTCACACATGTATTAGTGTGGTCAAGTTTATTTCCAATACAAATACATTAGTACACTGTCTGTGTGGTCAGTGTCTCCAATGGTCACCCATGTATTGGTGTGGTCAGGTAGACATCAAGCACAGATACATAAGTACACTGTCTGTGTGGTCAGACAGTGTCTCCAATGGTCACCCATGTATTGGTGTGGTCAGGTAGACATCAAGTACAGATACATAAGTACACTGTCTGTGTGGTCAGACAGTGTCTCCAATGGTCACACATGTATTAGTGTGGTCAAGTTCTTCTCCAATAGAAATGCATAAGTACACTGTCTGTGTGGTCAGACAGTGTCTCCAATGGTCACCCATGTATTTGTATGGTCAGGTAGACATCAAGTACAGATACATAAGTACACTGTCTGTGTGGTCAGACAGTGTCTCCAATGGTCACCCATGTATTGGTGTGGTCAGGTAGACATCAAGTACAGATACATAAGTACACTGTCTGTGTGGTCAGTGTCTCCAATGGTCACCCATGTATTGGTGTGGTCAGGTAGACATCAAGTACAGATACATAAGTACACTGTCTGTGTGGTCAGACAGTGTCTCCAATGGTCACACATGTATTAGTGTGGTCAAGTTTATTTCCAATACAAATACATTAGTACACTGTCTGTGTGGTCAGTGTCTCCAATGGTCACCCATGTATTGGTGTGGTCAGGTAGACATCATACGATACATAGTACACTGTCTGTGTGGTCAGAAGTCCTACATACAATACAGTACACTGTCTGTGTGGTCAGACAGTGTCTCCAATGGTCACCCATGTATTAGTGTGGTCAGGTAGACATCAAAGCAGATACATTAGTACACTGTCTGTGTGGTCAGACAGTGTCTCCAATGGTCACACATGTATTAGTGTGGTCAAGTTCATCTCCAATACAAATACATAAGTACACTGTCTGTGTGGTCAGACAGTGTCTCCAATGGTCACCCATGTATTGGTGTGGTCAGGTAGACATCAAATACAGATACATAAGTACACTGTCTGTGTGGTCAGTGTCTCCAATGGTCACCCATGTATTAGTGTGGTCAGGTAGACATCAAGTACAGATACATAAGTACACTGTCTGTGTGGTCAGACAGTGTCTCCAATGGTCACACCATGTATTAGTGTGGTCAAGTTCATCTCCAATACAAATACATTAGTACACTGTCTGTGTGGTCAGCAGTGTCTCAATGGTCACCCATGTATTGAGTGTGGTCAGGTAGACATCAAATACAGATACATTAGTACACTGTCTGTGTGGTCAACAGTGTCTCCAATGGTCACACATGTATTAGTGTGGTCAAGTTCATTTCCAATACAAATACATTAGTACACTGTCTGTGTGGTCAGACAGTGTCTCCAATGGTCACCCATGTATTAGTGTGGTCAGGTAGACATCAAGTACAGATACATAAGTACACTGTCTGTGTGGTCAGACAGTGTCTCCAATGGTCACACATGTATTAGTGTGGTCAAGTTTATTTCCAATACAAATACATTAGTACACTGTCTGTGTGGTCAGTGTCTCAATGGTCACCCATGTATTGGTGTGGTCAGGTAGACATCAAATACAGATACATAAGTACACTGTCTGTGTGGTCAGACAGTGTCTCCAATGGTCACCCATGTATTAGTGTGGTCAGGTATACATCAAATACAGATACATAAGTACACTGTCTGTGTGGTCGACAGTGTCTCCAATGGTCACACATGTATTGTGTGGTCAGGTATTTCAATACAAATACATAAGTACACTGTCTGTGTGGTCAGCAGTGTCTCCAATGGTCACCATGTATTGGTGTGGTCAGGTAGACATCAAGTACAGATACATAAGTACACTGTCTGTGTGGTCAACAGTGTCTCCAATGGTCACCCATGTATTGGTGTGGTCAGGTAGACATCAAGTACAGATACATAAGTACACTGTCTGTGTGGTCGACAGTGTCTCCAATGGTCACACATGTATTAGTGTTGGTCAGGTAGACATCAAGTACAGATACATAAGTACACTGTCTGTGTGGTCAGACAGTGTCTCCAATGGTCACACATGTATTAGTGTGGTCAAGTTCATTTCAAATACAAATACATTAGTACACTGTCTGTTTGGTCAGTGTCTCCAATGGTCACCCATGTATTGGTGTGGTCAGGTAGACATCAAGTACAGATACATAAGTACACTGTGTGGTCAGACAGTGTCTCCAATGGTCACCCATGTATTGGTATGGTCAGGTAGACATCAAAAACAGATACATAAGTACACTGTCTGTGTGGTCAGTGTCTGCAATGGTCACCCATGTATTAGTGTAGTCAGGTAGACATCACATACAGATTATGTACACTGTCTGTGTGGTCAGTGTCTCCAATGGTCACACATGTATTAGTGTGGTCAAGTTCATTTCTAATACAAATACATTAGTACACTGTCTGTGTGGTCAGACAGTGTCTCCAATGGTCACCATGTATTGGTGTGGTCAGGTCATTCAAGTACAGATACATTAGTACACTGTCTGTGTGGTCAGACAGTGTCTCCAATGGTCACACATGTATTAGTGTGGTCAAGTTCATCTCCAATACAAATACATTAGTACACTGTCTGTGTGGTCAGTGTCTCCAATGGTCACCCATGTATTGGTGTGGTCAGGTAGACATCAAGTACAGATACATAAGTACACTGTCTGTGTGGTCAGACAGTGTCTCCAATGGTCACACATGTATTAGTGTGGTCAAGTTCATTTCAAATACAAATACATGAGTACACTGTCTGTGTGGTCAGTGTCTCCAATGGTCACCCATGTATTGGTGTGGTCAGGTAGACATCAAGTACAGATACATAAGTACACTGTCTGTGTGGTCAGACAGTGTCTCCAATGGTCACCCATGTATTAGTGTGGTCAGGTAGACATCACATACAGATACATGATACACTGTCTGTGTGGTCAGTGTCTCCAATGGTCACCCATGTATTGTGTGTCAGGTAGACATCAATACAGATACATAGTACACTGTCTGTGTGGTCAGACAGTGTCTCCAATGGTCACACATGTATTAGTGTGGTCAAGTTCATTTCAAATACAAATACATGAGTACACTGTCTGTGTGGTCAGTGTCTCCAATGGTCACCATGTATTAGTGTGGTCAGGTAGACATCAAGTACAGATACATAAGTACACTGTCTGTGTGGTCAGACAGTGTCTCTCAATGGTCACCATGTATTGGTATGGTCAGGTAGCATCAAATACAGATACATAAGTACACTGTCTGTGTGGTCAGTGTCTGCAATGGTCACCCATGTATTAGTGTGGTCAGGTAGACATCACATACAGATTATGTACACTGTCTGTGTGGTCAGTGTCTCCAATGGTCACACATGTATTAGTGTGGTCAAGTTCATTTCTAATACAAATACATTAGTACACTGTCTGTGTGGTCAGACAGTGTCTCCAATGGTCACACATGTATTAGTGTGGTCAAGTTTATTTCCAATACAAATACATTAGTACACTGTCTGTGTGGTACAGTGTCTCCAATGGTCACCCATGTATTGTGTGGTCAGGTAGACATCAGTACAGATACATAAGTACACTGTCTGTGTGGTGACAGTGTCTCCAATGGTCACCCATGTATGGTGTGGTCAGGTAGACATCAAAAGCAGATACATTAGTACACTGTCTGTGTGGTCAGTGTCTCCAATGGTCACCATGTATTGGTGTGGTCAGGTAGACATCAAGTACAGATACATAAGTACACTGTCTGTGTGGTCAGACAGTGTCTCCAATGGTCACACATGTATTAGTGTGGTCAAGTTTATTTCCAATACAAATACATTAGTACACTGTCTGTGTGGTCAGACAGTGTCTCCAATGGTCACCCATGTATTAGTGTGGTCAGGTAGACATCAAGTACAGATACATAAGTACACTGTCTGTGTGGTCAGACAGTGTCTCCAATGGTCACACATGTATTGGTGTGGTCAGGTAGACATCAAGTACAGATACATAAGTACACTGTCTGTGTGGTCAGACGTGTCTCCAATGGTCACACATGTATTAGTGTGGTCAAGTTCATTCAAATACAATACATAGTACACTGTCTGTGTGGTCAGACAGTGTCTCCAATGGTCACCCATGTATTGGTATGGTCAGGTAGACATCAAAAACAGATACATAAGTACACTGTCTGTGTGGTCAGTGTCTGCAATGGTCACCCATGTATTAGTGTGGTCAGGTAGACATCACATACAGATTATGTACACTGTCTGTGTGCAGACAGTGTCTCCAATGGTCACACATGTATTAGTGTGGTCAAGTTCATTTCAAATACAAATACATGAGTACACTGTCTGTGTGGTCAGTGTCTCCAATGGTCACCCATGTATTGGTGTGGTCAGGTAGACATCAAGTACAGATACATAAGTACACTGTCTGTGTGGTCAGACAGTGTCTCCAATGGTCACACATGTATTAGTGTGGTCAAGTTCATTTCAAATACAAATACATGAGTACACTGTCTGTGTGGTCAGACAGTGTCTCCAATGGTCACCCATGTACTGGTGTGGTCAGGTAGACATCAAAAACAGATACATAAGTACACTGTCTGTGTGGTCAGACAGTGTCTCCAATGGTCACACATGTATTAGTGTGGTCAAGTTCATTTCAAATACAAATACATTAGTACACTGTCTGTGTGGTCAGTGTCTCCAATGGTCACCCATGTATTGGTGTGGTCAGGTAGACATCAAGTACAGATACATAAGTACACTGTCTGTGTGGTCAGTGTCTCCAATGGTCACCCATGTATTGGTGTGGTCAGGTAGACATCAAGTACAGATACATAAGTACACTGTCTGTGTGGTCAGACAGTGTCTCCAATGGTCACACATGTATTAGTGTGGTCAAGTTCATTTCCAATACAAATACATTAGTACACTGTCTGTGTGGTCAGTGTCTCCAATGGTCACCCATGTATTGTATGGGTCAGGTAGACATCAATACAGATACATAAGTACACTGTCTGTGTGGTCAGACAGTGTCTCCAATGGTCACCCATGTATTGGTGTGGTCAGGTAGACATCAAGTACAGATACATAAGTACACTGTCTGTGTGGTCAGTGTCTCCAATGGTCACCCATGTATTGGTGTGGTCAGGTAGACATCAAATACAGATACATAAGTACACTGTCTGTGTGGTCAGACAGTGTCTCCAATGGTCACACATGTATTAGTGTGGTCAAGTTCATCTCCATACAAATACATTAGTACACTGTCTGTGTGGTCAGTGTCTCCAATGGTCACCCATGTATTGAGTGTGGTCAGGTAGACATCAAGTACAGATACATAAGTACACTGTCTGTGTGGTCAGACAGTGTCTCCAATGGTCACACATGTATTAGTGTGGTCAAGTTCATTTCAATACAAATACATTAGTACACTGTCTGTGTGGTCAGTCGTCTCCAATGGTCACCACATGTATTGGTGTGGTCAGGTAGACATCAAGTACAGATACATAAGTACACTGTCTGTGTGGTCGACAGTGTCTCCAATGGTCACACATGTATTAGTGTGGTCAAGTTTATTTCAATACAAATACATTAGTACACTGTCTGTGTGGTCAGTGTCTCCAATGGTCACCCATGTATTGGTGTGGTCAGGTAGACATCAAGTACAGATACATAAGTACACTGTCTGTGTGGTCAGACAGTGTCTCCAATGGTCACACATGTATTAGTGTGGTCAAGTTCATTTTCAATACAAATACATTAGTACACTGTCTGTGTGGTCAGTGTCTCAATGGTCACCCATGTATTGGTGTGGTCAGGTAGACATCAAGTACAGATACATAAGTACACTGTCTGTGTGGTCAGACAGTGTCTCCAATGGTCCCCATGTATTGAGTGTGGTCAGGTAGACATCAAATACAGATACATAAGTACACTGTCTGTGTGGTCAGTGTCTCCAATGGTCACCATGTATTAGTGTGGTCAGTAGACATCAAAACAGATACTATAAGTACACTGTCTGTGTGGTCAGTGTCTGCCAATGGTCACCCATGTATTAGTGTGGTCAGGTAGACATCAAACATATTAGTACACTGTCTGTGTGAGTCAGTGTCTCCAATGGTCACCCATGTATTAGTGTGGTCAGGTAGCATCAAGTACAGATACATAAGTACACTGTCGTGTGTCAGACAGTGTCTCCAATGGTCACACATGTATTAGTGTGGTCAAGTTCATTTCAATACAAATACATTAGTACACTGTCTGTGTGGTCAGTGTCTCAATGGTCACCCATGTATTGGTGTGGTCAGGTAGACATCAAGTACAGATACATAAGTACACTGTCTGTGTGGTCAGACAGTGTCTCCAATGGTCACACATGTATTAGTGTGGTCAAGTATATTTCAATACAAATACATTAGTACACTGTCTGTGTGGTCAGTGTCTCCAATGGTCACCCATGTATTGGTGTGGTCAGGTAGACATCAAGATACAGATACATAAGTACACTGTCTGTGTGGTCAGACAGTGTCTCCAATGGTCACACATGTATTAGTGTGGTCAGTTTATTTCAATACAAATGACATTAGTACACTGTCTGTGTGGTCAGTGTCTCCAATGGTCACCCATGTATTGGTGTGGTCAGGTAGACATCAAGTACAGATACATAAGTACACTGTCTGTGTGGTCAGACAGTGTCTCCAATGGTCACCCATGTATTGGTGTGGTCAGGTAGACATCAGTACAGATACATAAGTACACTGTCTGTGTGGTCAGACAGTGTCTCCAATGGTCACACATGTATTAGTGTGGTCAAGTTCATTCTCCAATACAAATACATAAGTACACTGTCTGTGTGGTGACAGTGTCTCCAATGGTCACCCATGTATTGGTGTGGTCAGGTAGACATCAAAAACAGATACATAAGTACACTGTCTGTGTGGTCAGTGTCTGCAATGGTCACCCATGTATTAGTGTAGTCAGGTAGACATCACATACAGATTATGTACACTGTCTGTGTCAGACAGTGTCTCCAATGGTCACACATGTATTAGTGTGGTCAAGTTCATTTCAAATACAAATACATTAGTACACTGTCTGTGTGGTCAGTGTCTCCAATGGTCACCCATGTATTGGTGTGGTCAGGTAGACATCAAGTACAGATACATAAGTACACTGTCTGTGTGGTCAGACAGTGTCTCCAATGGTCACACATGTATTAGTGTGGTCAAGTTCATTTCCAATACAAATACATTAGTACACTGTCTGTGTGGTCAGACAGTGTCTCCAATGGTCACCCATGTATTGGTGTGGTCAGGTAGACATCAAGTACAGATACATAAGTACACTGTCTGTGTGGTCAGACAGTGTCTCCAATGGTCACCCATGTATTAGTGTGGTCAGGTAGACTCATCATACAGATGCATTAAGTACACTGTCTGTGTGGTCAGACAGTGTCTCCAATGGTCACCCATGTATTGGTATGGTCAGGTAGACATCAAAAGCAGATACATTAGTACACTGTCTGTGTGGTCAGTGTCTCCAATGGTCACACATGTATTAGTGTGGTCAGGTAGACAAACAACAATACATTAGTACACTGTCTGTGTGGTCAGTGTCTCCAATGGTCACACATGTATTAGTGTGGTCAAGTTCATCTCAATACAAATACATTAGTACACTGTCTGTGTGGTCAGACAGTGTCTCCAATGGTCACCATGTATTGGTGTGGTCAGGTAGACATCAAGTACAGATACATAAGTACACTGTCTGTGTGGTCAGACAGTGTCTCCAATGGTCACACATGTATTGGTGTGGTCAAGTTATTTCCAATACAAATACATTAGTACACTGTCTGTGTGGTCAGTGTCTCCAATGGTCACCCATGTATTGGTGTGGTCAGGTAGACATCAAGTACAGATACATAGTACACTGTCTGTGTGGTCAGACAGTGTCTCCAATGGTCACACATGTATTAGTGTGGTCAAGTTCATTTCCTAATACAAATACATTAGTACACTGTCTGTGTGGTCAGTGGTCTCCAATGGTCACCCATGTATTGGTGTGGTCAGGTAGACATCAAATACAGATACATAAGTACACTGTCTGTGTGGTCAACAGTGTCTCCAATGGTCACCCATGTATTGGTGTCAGG